>NC_134483.1:398376821-398543886 GCF_040206685.1 Ascaphus truei
GCCTCACTTTCACCCCACCCCCTACCCCTGTCCTTCACCCCCCCTACCCCTGCCCTTCTCCCCCCCTACCCCTGCCCTTCACCCCCCCTACCCCTGCCCTTCACCCCCCCTACCCCTGCCCTTCACCCCCCTCTACCCCTGCCCTTCACCCCCCCTACTACCCCTGCTCTTCACCCCCCCTAACCCTGACCTTCACCCACCCCTACCCTTCACCCACCCCTACCCCTGCCCTTCACCACCCCTACCCCTGCCCTTCACTCCCCCCCCAGCCTGCCCTTTGACTGACGCACGCACACACCCTGACTGACGCACGCACGCACACACCCTGACTGACGCACGCACACACCCTGACTGACGCACGCACGCACCCTGAGTGACGCACGCACACACCCTGAGTGACGCACGCACACACCCTGAGTGACGCACGCACAGACCCTGACTGACGCACGCACACAAACCCTGACTGGCGCACGCACACAAACCCTGACAGCCGCACGTACACACACTGACAGCCGCACGCACACACACCCTGACTGGCGCACGCACACAAACCCTGACTGGCGCACGCACACAAACCCTGACAGCCGCACATACACACACTGACAGCCGCACGCACACACACCCTGACTGACGCACGCACACAACCTGACTGACGCACGCACACACCCTGACTGACGCACGCACACACACTGACGCACGCACGCACACACTGACTGACTGACGCACGCACACACACACACACACACACTGACTGATTGACGCACTGACTGACACACACACATACATACTGACGCACGCACACAACCCCTCACAGCCGCATGCACACAACCCCTCACAGCCACACGCACACATACACAGACTGACGCGCGCGCACACACACACACACACACACACACACACACACACACACACACACACACACACACACACACACACACACACACACACACACACACACACACACACACACACTGACTGCTGCACACACACCCACTGACTGCTGCACACACACACACACACACACTGACACACACACACACACTGACACAAACAAACACACACACTGACACACACACACACACACACACTGACTGACACACACAAACACTGACTGACTCACACACACACACTGACTGACGCACGCGCGCACACCCCCACACCCACGCGCACACACACACAGACTGACGCGCGCGCGCACACACACAATGAATGGTACACACACACTGACACACACACACAGACACACACACACACACTGACACACACACACACACACTGACACACTGACACACACACACACACTGACTGACGCGCGCGCACACACACACACACACACACACACACTGACTGACACACACTGACTGACACACACACACACTGACTGACACACACACACTTACTGACGCGCGCGCGCACACCCCCACACCCACACACACACACTGACTGAATGACTGACTAACTGCCGCACGCACACACTGACTGACTGAGGCACACACACACGCACACACTGACTGTGTGTGTGTGTGCGTCAGTCAGTCTGTGTGTGTGTTTGTGTTTCTGCGTCAGACTCACTGACGCGCGCGCACACACACTGACTGACTGACGCACACACAATGACTGACGCACGCACACTGCATGAAGCTGTAAAGGAGGGAGGGGGGGAACTGGATTGATGTGAATGGGGGACAAACAGAGAGAGGGGTGAGGAGAGAGAGAGGAGCGGGAATATTACATCCCGGGCAACGCCGGGTCTCTCAGCTAGTATAAAATAAACGTAAAGAGAGGGTGCATACCATTCAATGATGGATACAAAAAAAGGAACAACAGGACAGTCACTCTTATATTCCCAGAAAGTGAATATATATATCATTTACGTGAATCACTATCCGTATTTGAAGTGTGTGTGTATATAAATATATATATACATACAAATGAGCATACAGTAATATTTCCATTTGCTATTTGCCTTGCTATGGAGGGTTTTTGTCACTTTTTTACTCACATAACTTCACATATACATACATATATAATATATAATAATATATATATATATGCAGTGGAAGTGTATTGTGTGTATTTACCTACACACTCACTCCACATTTCAGTAACATACATATACATCTAAATAATATTCACATATACACGTTTGCTATAAATGGAATTATTACAATTTTACATTATATACACGTGCAATGAATGGAATAAACACTGTAATAAGTTTGAAATCGCCTATCCGAGCTGCTATGCATGGCTGATCCCTTTTCTCCAGCTTCCTTGAATGTGCTATGAGGAAGATCATGTGACCAGATGCTAGTGCACGTTTAGAGAGAGGGAGGGCAGTGCTGACAAAGGGGTGTGCCTGGGTTTGTGACAGGACATGAAGGGGCGGTGCCTAAGCAAATGCTTGTTAAAATAGAATACAAGAAAATTGGTCTTTCAAAGTTGTTTTTTTAAAAACAGAAAATGCTAAAAGTATTATTTCTTACTACAGAACTGATTTATTAAAAAAAACACACATGCAGGATATAGACTGAACTGCAGCTTGAAGCTGTATTATTATACTTCAATAGTGTTTAGAAATTCTACTATTACATACACAATGAAGACATTTGCTTCTATATGAATATTGGTACTATTTCTAATCCAATTATCAGCACATATCAACACTTCTTGGTTTGCAATAGAGTTTCTGCAGCTGAATTGCATATAAAATAGAGTGATCTCACCAATTAATAATTGCCATTTTCTCACAGAATTCTGAATGAGTGATTTACTGTAGTATTGGTTTGCAGGAGCAAGGAACCTTTGAGCGTGACCTTTTCTTTCCTAACAAGTTCTGTGATCTTATTAGTCAGCATGGTTTATTCTATTAATTTAGTGGCAGATAACGTTTCAGTTTCTAATGAAGAATTCTGTCAGTGCTGCCTCCCACCCACGTATGAAGTGATATTGTTGGAATCTGAAGTCTCCCGTGAGAACTCTTTCTGTCTATATCCTTTGTTGGTGGTAAGTGATGATGATAGCCCCTTTCAACTTCACTTAATGGAACCATGTATTTGTCATCATAACTCTGTGCCCAGGACATACTTGGGAACTAGATGTAACTCTCACTGTATTACATTCTGATAAAACATTTAATGAATAAATTAACTGTGTAATTCTTATGGAATTTGCAGTGTACAGAAGTGGCTTAGTGCTATGTGGTAACTCTATATCTTTATAGAGAGAAGGGGAATCTACGGAACTGCTGGATATGAAGGTAGGAGTTTTGAAAGACTACAATGTTGTATACTGGAAATGTAACATATTTATCTTTCTCTATTTGTTTCTTGGTTATTTGTGATTGCTTATTCTACAAGACACTTTTTTCTTGGAATTTTCAATTTGGAGACTTCACTTTCTTCATTTAATTTTTTTTAGGGATTGTAGTTGTATACCACTCAATTTTATATGTATTGAACACTTAACTTAAAATAATACATATTATTGACTATACTCTTTAATAGCGGTGTCTATTAAAATCAGTTTACATTGTTTTTATTAACTTTGCATTATTGATCACTTTTTGTAGCGCACGAATATTAGTTAATATTTTCAATATGAGTTGAATCAGATTTTAGCCTTATGCATTTCAATGGAGCTGATCTCTTGACTGTGAAGTGTCCTTACAGCACATTGTCAGTGATCGTTAATACAACCCCATCCCACATTTTCAGTTTGCTAATATTATCAGTTGATATACTTGTGCATGCTGCCTAGAATAACATTTGTGAGTATGTTGTGAAGACTCTACTCCTTATCAGGGAAAGTTTTAGCCCTGTGCAAAAAAATTGGCCTAAAATCTTCCTTAACAAGCTGATCTTCTATTTTTTGTTATGTCCTTGCACCTTAAGCCATGCTTATACCGGCGGCGGCCGTGTGTGTGCCACCGGAATAATCAATGTAACACAATTCAGTTGCCTACACAGCACATGCGATGCCAGCTTCTCCCCAGCAGATTTTCATTTTTGATTTTGCCACGCGGCGGTAATATTGCAGCTCTGCTACAAATGCTCCTCACTGATCAGCATCTCAAACAACTAGGCTCCTCCCTCCCAACATGTTTCGTGACATCAGCAGTCACTTCCTCAGGGGTTCATCATTTTATTAAAGTGTGTTTTGCAGTACCGCACTATCTTTTTCCTCTGTTACTTTAACGGTGGGACTGTTCCGGTGCATGGTGTTCAATTACAAGAAGGAGGAGGTTGGATTCAATCAGGAACATCACGTGGGGTTCGTGAACGTCGGAGAGAAGGCAAAAGCACAGCTTGTATCCAACGTATATATCAAGTTAGTATCTTGTAAGTAGGCATTTTTAGTGTCTGCAAGAATGATTCCTTAAACAGTCCTGGTTTTCTGCGCAATGGTGTGTCCCCTTGGTATTTTATAACAGGAGGAGAGCCAGAGTGAAAGAAGCAAGCCTGGTTTGTGCAAACTGGATTACATTCTCGGATTGGGAATCAAGTCTGGATATTATCCAGGACAGTGGGAATTTGGTGACAATATTTACCATTTGACTTTTGGCGCCGGGGATTACTTTTCGTTTTCTTTGTGGTGATACTGTATATAGCGAGTGCAGTGGGAGCACTTGTGTTTGGGAGTCCCCTAGGCAGCCATTCTTTTCTTTATATATCTGTCATCCTTTATAATAGGGCACAGTTAAGTTTTGGCATTAGGCACATGTTACCTTATTGGTTATATAAGTTTTGGTAGATTAGCGCTTGTTGTATGCTTTTTAGTATTAGATTTGTCAATGAGGACGAACCGCTCACGGCCACGCCTCTGCCATGTCTCCCTGTCTCCTCCGTTGCTTCCTGCCTTTAGTGCAGGTTTCGGGCGTGCGCATCGCCCTGTGACGTCACAAGGGAGCGCGCACGCCCTGCTGGAGCTGGTTTGATCACAGCCTTAGCTACACCTGACGGTAACATATTTTGTAGGCTGCTGGGGAGTGCATGCATTTTTCCATAGAAATGCATACTGTATGTATACTGCCTAAAATGTGGATAACAATTAAGTCCCGGATATTTTTTAATACCCTGCCTTTTTGGGTTTACTCAATTTTTTACTTAGTTTAATATATCTCTTTTTTGCCCTTTCCAACTAAAATCTCATGCTCTGTTCAGGAAATATAAGCATTTGAAATAGCCAGTGCCCTCCTGGGAAGTTAAAATGGAGCCTTCCCCAGAGCGTACTGCAGTGTAAAGGTTACCATGGTAGTCTCAGAAGCTAGAGAATAAGAAAATCATGAGTTCTAACACACACAAAAAAAGCATGTGTTTTTATTTAATGTAGCCATGTATAAAAAATGGTTTACAGTTCTTTCTCATGCTGGCAGTAAAACCTGGTAAGTATGCAGGATTGCCAGCATCAATCATGGAGGTTTGCCCTCACACCCTGGTGAGGTGTCATATGTACACAAGCTGAGTGGTAACATGCTCTGTGTCCACTATTAGTGACACAAGAGGTGTGGCTGTTTTCTGAGTCTATATAAGACACAGAACTGCCTAAAGTTAGTTGGTTGTTGGAGAGTGCTAATCAGTTATGATTCAGTTCTGGGAGTCTGCAGCAGTTAAGGCTGTCAGATATACCAATTAGTATCTGCACTGTGATCAGGGACCTGACACAGGAGGTGATCTCCCTGCGGGGAGAGGTGACCCAACTCCATAAGGAGGGAAGGACCTTCTGAAGGGATGTGCAGCAAAGAAATGAGAGACTAAGAACGACCACTGTGAGGTGCAGTCTGCCTATGATGATAATAAAGATGCCCAAGTTCACAAGACCCTTGCTGTGTAAGTGTGGAGTCATTGCATAGGAGGAGGCACCGCAGAGGAGGTCCCCATCAGTTACAACCCCCTGCGGACGCAGAGATCCTGATGAGGTGGAGGCGCTGCATCAGATGTGAGTAGGCCTCAATCCCGAGCTACCTCAGATGCCTGTCTTGCTGATATCCCCAGACCAACCCAGGGGGAGACTCAGGAGTCCTGTAAGCCAGCAGGTGCACCACAACATACATACATGTAATGGGGACCAGTTACACCACAGGGGCCAATGTGAGATTGGCTGGGTCCAGAAAAACCGTTACATTTATTTTTAATAGAACAGGACATGTTCAGGGGGCAAGTGGCTAACTAACATTACATGAGTTAAACTCATAGGCTTTCTAAAGGCAATTGCTACTTTCATGTAAAACGACTTCATAATGGGATGTCTGCCGCACATTGGAACAATAAAATCTTGATCTTGCAGTGGTTCTGACATGATTGCACCAAACACTTCAGTAACTACTTACAGCACTCGGCTGGCTTCATCCCGGAGCCAGCAGCATTCGAGCCAATTTTCTCGTGCTGTTTCTCAAAATGTTTATCGAGCTGCTGAGGCCATCCATTGTTGTCTCCTAAAGATAAAGAAAAGAAGTGATAATGACACTGGAAACAGTCGTTATTAGCGTTTGAAAAATACCCTTAAAACAGCATTTTGTGTCCGGGGTTTTGGTGCTAATCGTGTAGAGACCCACCAGCTTTCTTAACAAAACATAGAGGTTCCCTAATAATGCACAGGCCCTCGCCACACCTGTCACGCTGGCTCGTCTGATTGCCGCCTTCTCTCCCACAGACATAGCTGTGTATGCAGACTGGTGAATCTCTGTGTGTTCACAGATGCATTTAACAGGCACATGAAAGGCAATAACACACAGAGAGCTACGTCTGGCTGTTTAACACTTTGTTTTTTAAATGAGCCACGTACAAGTATTTCTTAGACCCCTTCAGTGCCACAGGAACCTGCAGCACATTGCGCTGAGCTGCGTGTTGCGGGAGGGACCTGCAGCACATTGCACTGAGCTGCGTGTTGCGGGAGGAACCTGCAGCACATTGCGCTGAGCTGCATGTTGCGGGAGGGACCTGCAGCACATTGCGCTGAGCTGCATGTTGCGGGAGGGACCTGCAGCACATTGCGCTGAGCTGCATGTTGCGGGAGGGACCCGCAGCACATTGCGCTGAGCTGCATGTTGCGGGAGGGAGCCGCAGCACATTGCACTGAGCTGCATGTTGCGGGAGGGACCTGCAGCAAATTGCGCTGAGCTGCATGTTGCGGGAGGGACCTGCAGCACATTGCGCTGAGCTGCGTGTTGCGGGAGGGACCTGCAGCACATTGCACTGAGCTGCGTGTTGCGGGAGGAACCTGCAGCACATTGCGCTGAGCTGCATGTTGCGGGAGGGACCTGCAGCACATTGCGCTGAGCTGCATGTTGCGGGAGGGACCTGCAGCACATTGCGCTGAGCTGCATGTTGCGGGAGGGACCCGCAGCACATTGCACTGAGCTGCGTGTTGCGGGAGGAACCTGCAGCACATTGCGCTGAGCTGCATGTTGCGGGAGGGACCTGCAGCACATTGCGCTGAGCTGCGTGTTGCGGGAGGGACCTGCAGCACATTGCACTGAGCTGCGTGTTGCGGGAGGAACCTGCAGCACATTGCGCTGAGCTGCATGTTGCGGGAGGGACCTGCA
Source organism: Ascaphus truei (assembly GCF_040206685.1). NCBI lineage: Eukaryota > Metazoa > Chordata > Amphibia > Anura > Ascaphidae > Ascaphus > Ascaphus truei. The sequence continues at coordinate 398,384,365 of NC_134483.1, forward strand.
GCACATTGCGCTGAGCTGCATGTTGCGGGAGGGACCTGCAGCACATTGCGCTGAGCTGCATGTTGCGGGAGGGACCCGCAGCACATTGCGCTGAGCTGCATGTTGCGGGAGGGAGCCGCAGCACATTGCACTGAGCTGCATGTTGCGGGAGGGACCTGCAGCAAATTGCGCTGAGCTGCATGTTGCGGGAGGGACCTGCAGCACATTGCGCTGAGCTGCGTGTTGCGGGAGGGACCCGCGGCACATTGCGCTGAGCTGCATGTTGTGGGAGGGACCTGCAGCACATTGCGCTGAGCTGCATGTTGCGGGAGGGACCTGCAGCAAATTGCGCTGAGCTGCATGTTGCGGGAGGGACCTGCAGCAAATTGCGCTGAGCTGCATGTTGCGGGAGGGACCTGCAGCACATTGCGCTGAGCTGCGTGTTGCGGGAGGGACCCGCGGCACATTGCGCTGAGCTGCATGTTGTGGGAGGGAGCCGCAGCACATTGCGCTGAGCTGCATGTTGGGGGAGGGACCTGCAGCACATTGCGCTAAGCTGCATGTTGCGGGAGGGACCCGCAGCACATTGTGCTGAGCTGCATGTTGCGAGAGGGACACGCAGCACATTGCACTGAGCTGCATGTTGCGGGAGGGACCTGCAGCACATTGCGCTGAGCTGCATGTTGGGGGAGGGACCTGCAGCACATTGCGCTGAGCTGCATGTTGGGGGAGGGAGCCGCAGCACATTGCGCTGAGCTGCATGTTGCGGGAGGAACCTGCAGCACATTGCGCTGAGCTGCATGTTGCGGGAGGGACCCGCAGCACATTGCGCTGAGCTGCATGTTGCGGGAGGGAGCCGCAGCACATTGCGCTGAGCTGCATGTTGCGGGAGGGAGCCGCAGCACATTGCGCTGAGCTGCATGTTGGGGGAGGGAGCCGCAGCACATTGCGCTGAGCTGCATGTTGCGGGAGGGACCTGCAGCACATTGCGCTGAGCTGCATGTTGCGGGAGGGACCTGCAGCAAATTGCACTGAGCTGCATGTTGCGGGAGGGACCTGCAGCACATTGCGCTGAGCTGCATGTTGGGGGAGGGACCTGCAGCACATTGCACTGAGCTGCATGTTGCGGGAGGAACCTGCAGCACATTGCGCTGAGCTGCATGTTGCGGGAGGGACCCGCAGCACATTACGCTGAGCTGCATGTTGCGGGAGGGACCCGCAGCACATTGCGCTGAGCTGCATGTTGCGGGAGGGACCTGCAGCACATTGCGCTGAGCTGCATGTTGGGGGAGGGACCTGCAGCACATTGCGCTGAGCTGCATGTTGTGGGAGGGACCCGCAGCACATTACGCTGAGCTGCATGTTGGGGGAGGGACCTGCAGCACATTGCACTGAGCTGCATGTTGTGGGAGGGAGCCGCAGCACATTGCGCTGAGCTGCATGTTGCGGGAGGGACCCGCAGCACATTGCGCTGAGCTGCATGTTGCGGGAGGGACCTGCAGCACATTGCGCTGAGCTGCATGTTGCGGGAGGGAGCCGCAGCACATTGTGCTGAGCTGCATGTTGCGGGAGGAACCTGCAGCACATTGCGCTGAGCTGCATGTTGCGGGAGGGACATGCAGCACATTGCACTGAGCTGCATGTTGCGGGAGGGACCTGCAGCACATTGCGCTGAGCTGCATGTTGCGGGAGGGACATGCAGCACATTGCACTGAGCTGCATGTTGCGGGAGGGACCTGCAGCACATTGCGCTGAGCTGCATGTTGCGGGAGGAACCTGCAGCACATTGCGCTGAGCTGCATGTTGCGGGAGGAACCTGCAGCACATTGCGCTGAGCTGCATGTTGCGGGAGGGACATGCAGCACATTGCACTGAGCTGCATGTTGCGGGAGGGACCTGCAGCACATTGCGCTGAGCTGCATGTTGCGAGAGGGACACGCAGCACATTGCGCTGAGCTGCATGTTGCGGGAGGGACCTGCAGCACATTGCGCTGAGCTGCGTGTTGTGGGAGGAACCTGCAGCACATTGCGCTGAGCTGCATGTTGGGGAGGGACCCGCAGCACATTGCACTGAGCTGCATGTTGCGGGAGGGACCTGCAGCACATTGCGCTGAGCTGCATGTTGCGAGAGGGACCTGCAGCACATTGCACTGAGCTGCATGTTGGGGGAGGGACCCGCAGCACATTGCGCTGAGCTGCATGTTGTGGGAGGGACCCGCAGCACATTGCGCTGAGCTGCGTGTTGTGGGAGGAACCTGCAGCACATTGCGCTGAGCTGCATGTTGGGGAGGGACCTGCAGCACATTGCGCTGAGCTGTATGTTGGGGGAGGGACATGCAGCACATTGCGCTGAGCTGCATGTTGTGGGAGGGAGCCGCAGCACATTGCGCTGAGCTGCATGTTGGGGGAGGGACCTGCAGCACATTGCACTGAGCTGCATGTTGCGGGAGGGACCTGCAGCACATTGCGCTGAGCTGCATGTTGGGGGAGGGACCTGCAGCACATTGCGCTGAGCTGCATGTTGGGGGAGGGACCTGCAGCATATTGCGCTGAGCTGCATGTTGCGGGAGGGAGCCGCAGCACATTGCACTGAGCTGTATGTTGGGGGAGGGACATGCAGCACATTGCACTGAGCTGCATGTTGGGGGAGGGACCTGCAGCACATTGCGCTGAGCTGCATGTTGCGGGAGGGAACCGCAGCACATTGCGCTGAGCTGCATGTTGCGGGAGGGACCCGCAGCACATTGCGCTGAGCTGCATGTTGCGGGATGGACCTGCAGCACATTGCGCTGAGCTGCATGTTGCGGGAGGGACACGCAGCACATTGCGCTGAGCTGCATGTTGCGGGAGGGACCCGCAGCACATTGCGCTGAGCTGCATGTTGCGGGAGGGACCTGCAGCACATTGCGCTGAGCTGCATGTTGGGGGAGGGACCTGCAGCACATTGCGCTGAGCTGCATGTTGTGGGAGGGACCCGCAGCACATTGCGCTGAGCTGCATGTTGGGGGAGGGACCTGCAGCACATTGCGCTGAGCTGCATGTTGTGGGAGGGACCCGCAGCACATTGCGCTGAGCTGCATGTTGGGGGAGGGACCTGCAGCACATTGCGCTGAGCTGCATGATTGGGGAGGGACCTGCAGCACATTGCGCTGAGCTGCATGTTGCGGGAGGGAGCCGCAGCACATTGCGCTGAGCTGTATGTTGGGGGAGGGACATGCAGCACATTGCACTGAGCTGCATGTTGGGGGAGGGACCTGCAGCACATTGCGCTGAGCTGCATGTTGCGGGAGGGACCCGCAGCACATTGCGCGGAGCTGCATGTTGCGGGAGGGACCCGCAGCACATTGCGCTGAGCTGCATGTTGCGGGAGGGACCTGCAGCACATTGCGCTGAGCTGCATGTTGCGGGAGGGACCCGCAGCACATTGCGCTGAGCTGCATGTTGCGGGAGGGACCCGCAGCACATTGCGCTGAGCTGCATGTTGCGGGAGGGACCCGCAGCACATTGCGCTGAGCTGCATGTTGCGGGAGGGACCCGCAGCACATTGCGCTGAGCTGCATGTTGGAGGAGGGACCTGCAGCACATTGCGCTGAGCTGCATGTTGTGGGAGGGACCCGCAGCACATTGCGCTGAGCTGCATGTTGGGGGAGGGACCTGCAGCACATTGCGCTGAGCTGCATGTTGTGGGAGGGACCCGCAGCACATTGCGCTGAGCTGCATGTTGGGGGAGGGACCTGCAGCACATTGCGCTGAGCTGCATGTTGGGGGAGGGACCTGCAGCACATTGCGCTGAGCTGCATGTTGTGGGAGGGACCCGCAGCATATTGCGCTGAGCTGCATGTTGGGGGAGGGACCTGCAGCACATTGCACTGAGCTGCATGTTGCGGGAGGGACCCGCAGCACATTGCGCTGAGCTGCAAGTTGCGGGAGGGACCTGCAGCACATTGCGCTGAGCTGCATGTTGGGGAGGTACCCGCAGCACATTGCGCTGAGCTGCATGTTGGGGGAGGGACCCGCAGCACATTGCGCTGAGCTGCATGTTGGGGGAGGGACCTGCAGCACATTGCGCTGAGCTGTATGTTGCGGGAGGGACCTGCAGCACATTGCTCTGAGCTGCATGTTGGGGGAGGGACATGCAGCACATTGCGCTGAGCTGCATGTTGTGGGAGGGAGCCGCAGCACATTGCGCTGAGCTGCATGTTGCGGGAGGGACCCGCAGCACATTGCGCTGAGCTGCATGTTGCGGGAGGGACCTGCAGCACATTGCGCTGAGCTGCATGTTGGGGGAGGGACATGCAGCACATTGCGCTGAGCTGCATGTTGTGGGAGGGAGCCGCAGCACTATGCGCTGAGCTGCATGTTGTGGGAGGAACCTGCAGCACATTGCGCTGAGCTGCATGTTGCGGGAGGGACCTGCAGCACATTGCGCTGAGCTGCATGTTGCGGGAGGGACCCGCAGCACATTGCGCTGAGCTGCATGTTGCGGGAGGGACCCGCAGCACATTGCACTGAGCTGCGTGTTGCGGGAGGAACCTGCAGCACATTGCGCTGAGCTGCATGTTGGGGGAGGGACACGCAGCACATTGCGCTGAGCTGCATGTTGCGGGAGGGACCTGCAGTACATTGCACTGAGCTGCATGTTGCGGGAGGGACATGCAGCACATTGCGCTTAGCTGCATGTTGTGGGAGGGACCCGCAGCACATTGCGCTGAGCTGCATGTTGCGGGAGGGACATGCAGCACATTGCGCTGAGCTGCATGTTGGGGGAGGGACCCGCAGCACATTGCGCTGAGCTGCATGTTGCGGGAGGGACCCGCAGCACATTGCGCTGAGCTGCATGTTGCGGGAGGGACATGCAGCACATTGCGCTGAGCTGCATGTTGCGGGAGGGACCTGCAGCACATTGCGCTGAGCTGCATGTTGCGGGAGGAACCTGCAGCACATTGCGCTGAGCTGCATGTTGCGGGAGGGACCTGCAGCACATTGCGCTGAGCTGCAAGTTGCGGGAGGGACCTGCAGCACATTGCGCTGAGCTGCATGTTGGGGAGGGACCCGCAGCACATTGCGCTGAGCTGTATGTTGCGGGAGGGACCTGCAGCACATTGCGCTGAGCTGCATGTTGCGGGAGGGACCCGCAGCACATTGCGCTGAGCTGCATGTTGCGGGAGGGACCCGCAGCACATTGCACTGAGCTGCGTGTTGCGGGAGGAACCTGCAGCACATTGCGCTGAGCTGCATGTTGGGGGAGGGACACGCAGCACATTGCGCTGAGCTGCATGTTGCGGGAGGGACCTGCAGCACATTGCGCTGAGCTGCATGTTGTGGGAGGGACCCGCAGCACATTGCGCTGAGCTGCATGTTGGGGGAGGGACCTGCAGCACATTGCACTGAGCTGCATGTTGCGGGAGGGACATGCAGCACATTGCACTGAGCTGCGTGTTGCGGGAGGAACCTGCAGCACATTGCGCTGAGCTGCATGTTGGGGGAGGGACACGCAGCACATTGCGCTGAGCTGCATGTTGCGGGAGGGACCTGCAGCACATTGCGCTGAGCTGCATGTTGTGGGAGGGACCCGCAGCACATTGCGCTGAGCTGCATGTTGGGGGAGGGACCTGCAGCACATTGCGCTGAGCTGCATGTTGCGGGAGGGACATGCAGCACATTGCGCTGAGCTGCATGTTGTGGGAGGGACCTGCAGCACATTGCGCTGAGCTGCATGTTGTGGGAGGATCCCGCAGCACATTGCGCTGAGCTGCATGTTGCGGGAGGGACCCGCAGCACATTGCGCTGAGCTGCATGTTGCGGGAGGGACATGCAGCACATTGCGCTGAGCTGCATGTTGCGGGAGGGACCTGCAGCACATTGCGCTGAGCTGCATGTTGCGGGAGGAACCTGCAGCACATTGCGCTGAGCTGCATGTTGCGGGAGGGACATGCAGCACATTGCGCTGAGCTGCATGTTGCGGGAGGGACCTGCAGCACATTGCGCTGAGCTGCATGTTGCGGGAGGGACCTGCAGCACATTGCGCTGAGCTGCATGTTGCGGGAGGGACATGCAGCACATTGCGCTGAGCTGCATGTTGCGGGAGGGACCCGCAGCACATTGCGCTGAGCTGCATGTTGCGGGAGGGACCCGCAGCACATTGCGCTGAGCTGCATGTTGCGGGAGGGACCCGCAGCACATTGCACTGAGCTGCATGTTGCGGGAGGGACCCGCAGCACATTGCGCTTAGCTGCATGTTGCGGGAGGGACCTGCAGCACATTGCGCTGAGCTGCATGTTGCGGGGTCCTTTGCCCCCAAAAAGGTTTAAATATTTACTCTCCCACTTCCCAGGCAAAGTGTCCTCTCTACCCCTTCCCATGTGCCGGCTTCGTTGTGTACTATGCAGGGGTTTATTCTATTAAGAAAACATTTTTTCTTTGCCAACGATTACATTTACTTAAGGTCAACAATTACATTGGTATGTACCTGTAAAAAATTATTTTTTATGAGCAAAGTGGAACTGCTCCTTAAGGTGCATTGCAAGTTGTAAGTATGGCTAATAGTTGTAACTATGCCTCAGATTTATATACAGTCATGTCACGTTACTGTGTATAGCCGCCTGCTAAACTGGGGTGGGGAGGAAAACCTAAACAAGGAAATAAGATTCATATTTCCAAACTACTTCCACTGTACTAATAGCTTCATAAAGTGACATCCTGGTATTGCCATGCAATTTGTTAAAATAAAGACCTGTTCTCATTTTGATGCCACACAAGAGTACACCCTGTGATCATGCTGCTTGAAGTAATAAGTACTTTCATGAACTGCTGTGCTGAACTTGACCTTGCTTGAATTACTTTGCTGTGTGTTAAACTATTGTCTTTTCAAGCACCTGCGACTCAGACATCGCAGACAGATTCCAACCCAATATGTCTCTCGGATTCCTTCATTTTTACTTTAGTTTAGATCAGTAAACTTGCTGGTATTGACCTCTGGTCCAATCATGAAACTTACTGGCACACAAAGCAGGCTTCCATTTTTTTTTTCCATATGAATATTTGCAGAGATGCATTTCAAATAATGCCAACTAGTGACATTCTCTTTGGTTACAAAATTGGTCAAATCCCTCTATTGTATGCATCTTTGATTGAGTGAGCAGTTAATGTCCTTGCAGTGCAGAAATAATAACTACGAGAGAAGACTATTATCTACCTGAAATGTGTTCCCCCTGGAGTTGATCTATGGGGTCCCCAATATCCAAAATATGTTTTTTTTTTTGTGTGCTAGACACAAAAATAACTACCAATATGGCCATCAGGTCACCAGTAGAAAGCTGCACTGACAATGGTTCTACTGGCTGCTCCGGGTTAAGAATGACAAAGAGAATATTTTCTGTCAGAGTGGAAATATTGGTTGCACCCGAGCAAAAGTAGTAATAGGTTTACGTCAATTATTTGACAGTAACACACACAGAGTTAAAATGCAGATCGGCAAACTATCGCAAAGAAACACCCTTTGAAGCCAATAAGAGATTCTGTTCGGCAGTGCCCTGATCTGCACTATTATAGTTAAATGAATAACCCCATCTGTGTATATTTTCAAGTTAGGAAAAACTTCACAAAGAGTAAACTTCACTATCGACTAATGTCTAAAATTGATTGGAATAAAATGTCACTATGTATATTTTGTAAGTGCAGCAAAAAGAAAGCGCAAACCCATAGCACCTATTTTGGAAAGTGTAATTAATTAAATACAGATTTTATATCACCATCTAGGTAGATGCAGCTGGTTGAAGAATGTTAATCAACAACCCTTAGATAGATGTCACAAAGCACTCCAAAGCACAAACTCCCCTCAAGCATATGAAAAGAAGAAAGAAAATATAGTGCAAATGTGCAATAAATGTATAAAATAAGTAATAAAACGTGTGAGTGCCCACTCACGTGGTGAAAGTTTTGTTCAAGTGTTTTAAGATATTATCTGGTCTGGATGAGTAGTGGATGAAACAGGAACTCTGCAGATCATACAACAAAAAGAAGAGGTAGGTTAGTGTAACGCAATTTTATAATTAAAACACAAATGAGCAGTGAGCCGTGAACCCGGAAGTGAGACACATGAGGAGACTGGAATCAGCTTAGCACCTTTAGGATGCCGACACTTTGAGACCCAGAGTGGTCTAAATGCTTGTGATATACCTGGAGCATGCGAGTTGAATGGGCCCACTGCTCATTTATGTTTGAGTGATAAAACTGTGTTTTATAAATTGGGGTTCACTAAATCCCTGTCAGTGCAGCAGAAGAGGACCAAAGATGCAAAGTTCTGTGGGGAAGATCATGTGACCAGACAGTCAATAAATACAATTGGTGCACTGCAAGAGAGAGAGCAGGGCTCAAAAATGGGTGTGCCAGAGCCTGTTTCAGAAGAGGAAAGCCTCATCCATAGTGATCACAACGGCGTGCGCGGCGCAAACAAGAGACGGCTCCTCTATGGGGCCGTCCATACTGAGCGCACATTCGATTAAGCGCGAGGGCGTGGCAGCATTTCCAAAAGACAAGATTTTTGTCTTTTGGCGTGACGGCTGTGCGACGGGCGCGTCACGTGGGCGGTTCAGCCAATGAGGGCAAACTGGACTCGTGATGTCACGGCCATGCCTACACCATGTTTCCCCATTGCTCGCATCATAGCATTGCCACGGGCCACGGATCGCCTCTGCCGGAGGCGTGCCATGCTCTGTCACACGCGCGCCTGCACTATGGCCTTGGCCGAAGGGGATGCGAGTTTGTAAATGGCTGCTATAGAAATAGAAAATGATTGTTACATTATAATACATTAAAAATGTAATTCACAGTGGGTTTAAAAAAAATGTATTTTCTCATAGGACAGAACTGATTTATTTAAAGAAACATACATGGATACTGGTAGTAAAATATGTATTTTTCTTTACATTGTTGAGAAAATGAAACATTGTGCTAATGATACAACAATTTTTATGAACACTTCAGTAACAGAGAATGCTTAGTTCTAACAATTTTGGAGCCCTTAGCGGTAGCCACTACAGCATAGGGTCTCTTAATCCAGGGGCTGCTACAGCATAGGGTCTCGTAATCCAGGGGCTGCTACAGCATGGGAGTCTCACACTCCAGGGGCTGTTACAGCATGGGAGTCTCACACTCCAGGGGCTGTTACAGCATGGGGGTCTCACACTCCAGGGGCTGTTACAGCATGGGGGTCTCACACTACAGGGGCTGTTACAGCACGAGGGTCTCACACTCCAGGGGCTGCCACAGCATGGGGGTCTCACACTCCAGGGGCTGTTACAGCATGGGGGTCTCACACTCCAGGGGCTGTTACAGCATGGGGGTCTCACACTCCAGGGGCTGTTACAGCATGGGGGTCTCACACTCCAGGGGCTGTTACAGCATGGGGGTCTCACACTCCAGGGGCTGTTACAGCATGGGGGTCTCACACTCCAGGGGCTGCCACAGCATGGGGGTCTCACACTCCAGGGGCTGTTACAGCATGGGGGCCTCACACTCCAGGGGCTGTTACAGCATGGGGGTCTCACACTCCAGGGGCTGTTACAGCAGGGGGATCTCACACTCCAGGGGCTGTTACAGCATGGGGGTCTCACACTCCAGGGGCTGTTACAGCATGGGGGTCTCACACTCCAGGGGCTGCTACAGCATGGGGGTCTCACACTCCAGGGGCTGCTACAGCATGGGGGTCTCACACTCCAGGGGCTGTTACAGCATGGGGGTCTCACACTCCAGGGGCTGACACAGCATGGGGGTCTCACACCCCAGGGGCTGACACAGCATGGGGGTCTCACACTCCAGGGGCTGACACAGCATGGGGGTCTCACACTCCAGGGGCTGACACAGCATGGGGGTCTCACACTCCAGGGGCTGCTACAGCATGGGGGTCTCACACTCCAGGGGCTGTTACAGCATGGCGGTCTCACACTCCAGGGGCTGCTACAGCATGGGGGTCTCACACTCCAGGGGCTGTTACAGCATGGGGGTCTCACACTCCAGGGGCTGTTACAGCATGGGGGTCTCACACTCCAGGGGCTGTTACAGCATGGGGGTCTCACACTCCAGGGGCTGTTACAGCATGGGGGTCTCACACTCCAGGGGCTGTTACAGCATGGGGGTCTCACACTCCAGGGGCTGTTACAGCATGGGGGTCTCACACTCCAGGGGCTGTTACAGCATGGGGGTCTCACACTCCAGGGGCTGACACAGCATGGGGGTCTCACACTCCAGGGGCTGTTACAGCATGGGGGTCTCACACTCTAGGGGCTGCTACAGCATGGGGGTCTCACACTCCAGGGGCTGACACAGCATGGGGGTCTCACACTCCAGGGGCTGCCACAGCCTGGGGGTCTCACACTCCAGGGGCTGCCACAGCATGGGGGTCTCACACTCCAGGGGCTGCCACAGCATGGGGGTCTGTCACTGCAGGGGCTGTTACAGCATGGGGGTCTCACACTCCAGGGGCTGACACAGCATGGGGGTCTCACACTCCAGGGGCTGTTACAGCATGGGGGTCTCACACTCCAGGGGCTGACACAGCATGGGGGTCTCACACTCCAGGGGCTGACACAGCATGGGGGTCTCACACTCCAGGGGCTGACACAGCATGGGGGTCTCACACTCCAGGGGCTGCTACAGCATGGGGGTCTCACACTCCAGGGGCTGTTACAGCATGGGGGTCTCACACTCCAGGGGCTGCTACAGCATGGGGGTCTCACACTCCAGGGGCTGTTACAGCATGGGGGTCTCACACTCAAGGGGCTGACACAGCATGGGGGTCTCACACTCCAGGGGCTGCTACAGCATGGGGGTCTCACACTCCAGGGGCTGTTACAGCATAGGGGTCTCACACTCCAGGGGCTGTTACAGCATGGGGGTCTCACACTCCAGGGGCTGTTACAGCATGGGGGTCTCACACTCCAGGGGCTGTTACAGCATAGGGGTCTCACACTCCAGGGGCTGTTACAGCATGGGGGTCTCACACTCCAGGGGCTGTTACAGCATGGGGGTCTCACACTACAGGGGCTGTTACAGCACGAGGGTCTCACACTCCAGGGGCTGCCACAGCATGGGGGTCTCACACTCCAGGGGCTGTTACAGCATGGGGGTCTCACACTCCAGGGGCTGTTACAGCATGGGGGTCTCACACTCCAGGGGCTGTTACAGCATGGGGGTCTCACACTCCAGGGGCTGTTACAGCATGGGGGTCTCACACTCCAGGGGCTGTTACAGCATGGGGGTCTCACACTCCAGGGGCTGCCACAGCATGGGGGTCTCACACTCCAGGGGCTGTTACAGCATGGGGGCCTCACACTCCAGGGGCTGTTACAGCATGGGGGTCTCACACTCCAGGGGCTGTTACAGCAGGGGGATCTCACACTCCAGGGGCTGTTACAGCATGGGGGTCTCACACTCCAGGGGCTGTTACAGCATGGGGGTCTCACACTCCAGGGGCTGCTACAGCATGGGGGTCTCACACTCCAGGGGCTGCTACAGCATGGGGGTCTCACACTCCAGGGGCTGTTACAGCATGGGGGTCTCACACTCCAGGGGCTGACACAGCATGGGGGTCTCACACCCCAGGGGCTGACACAGCATGGGGGTCTCACACTCCAGGGGCTGACACAGCATGGGGGTCTCACACTCCAGGGGCTGACACAGCATGGGGGTCTCACACTCTAGGGGCTGCTACAGCATGGGGGTCTCACACTCCAGGGGCTGTTACAGCATGGCGGTCTCACACTCCAGGGGCTGCTACAGCATGGGGGTCTCACACTCCAGGGGCTGCTACAGCATGGGGGTCTCACACTCCAGGGGCTGTTACAGCATGGGGGTCTCACACTCCAGGGGCTGTTACAGCATGGGGGTCTCACACTCCAGGGGCTGTTACAGCATGGGGGTCTCACACTCCAGGGGCTGTTACAGCATGGGGGTCTCACACTCCAGGGGCTGTTACAGCATGGGGGTCTCACACTCCAGGGGCTGTTACAGCATGGGGGTCTCACACTCCAGGGGCTGACACAGCATGGGGGTCTCACACTCCAGGGGCTGTTACAGCATGGGGGTCTCACACTCTAGGGGCTGCTACAGCATGGGGGTCTCACACACCAGGGGCTGACACAGCATGGGGGTCTCACACTCCAGGGGCTGCCACAGCCTGGGGGTCTCACACTCCAGGGGCTGCCACAGCATGGGGGTCTCACACTCCAGGGGCTGCCACAGCATGGGGGTCTGTCACTGCAGGGGCTGTTACAGCATGGGGGTCTCACACTCCAGGGGCTGACACAGCATGGGGGTCTCACACTCCAGGGGCTGTTACAGCATGGGGGTCTCACACTCCAGGGGCTGACACAGCATGGGGGTCTCACACTCCAGGGGCTGACACAGCATGGGGGTCTCACACTCCAGGGGCTGACACAGCATGGGGGTCTCACACTCCAGGGGCTGCTACAGCATGGGGGTCTCACACTCCAGGGGCTGTTACAGCATGGCGGTCTCACACTCCAGGGGCTGCTACAGCATGGGGGTCTCACACTCCAGGGGCTGTTACAGCATGGGGGTCTCACACTCCAGGGGCTGTTACAGCATGGGGGTCTCACACTCCAGGGGCTGTTACAGCATGGGGGTCTCACACTCCAGGGGCTGTTACAGCATGGGGGTCTCACACTCCAGGGGCTGTTACAGCATGGGGGTCTCACACTCCAGGGGCTGTTACAGCATGGGGGTCTCACACTCCAGGGGCTGACACAGCATGGGGGTCTCACACTCCAGGGGCTGTTACAGCATGGGGGTCTCACACTCTAGGGGCTGCTACAGCATGGGGGTCTCACACTCCAGGGGCTGACACAGCATGGGGGTCTCACACTCCAGGGGCTGCCACAGCATGGGGGTCTCACACTCCAGGGGCTGCCACAGCATGGGGGTCTCACACTCCAGGGGCTGCCACAGCATGGGGGTCTGTCACTGCAGGGGCTGTTACAGCATGGGGGTCTCACACTCCAGGGGCTGACACAGCATGGGGGTCTCACACTCCAGGGGCTGACACAGCATGGGGGTCTCACACTCCAGGGGCTGTTACAGCATGGGGGTCTCACACTCCAGGGGCTGTTACAGCATAGGGGTCTCACACTCCAGGGGCTGTTACAGCATGGGGGTCTCACACTCCAGGGGCTGACACAGCATGGGGTCTCACACTCCAGGGGCTGACACAGCATGGGGGTCTCACACTCAAGGGGCTGACACAGCATGGGGGTCTCACACTCCAGGGGCTGCTACAGCATGGGGGTCTCACACTCCAGGGGCTGTTACAGCATAGGGGTCTCACACTCCAGGGGCTGTTACAGCATGGGAGTCTCACACTCCAGGGGCTGACACAGCATGGGGTCTCACACTCCAGGGGCTGACACAGCATGGGGGTCTCACACTCAAGGGGCTGACACAGCATGGGGGTCTCACACTCCAGGGGCTGCCACAGCATGGGGGTCTGTCACTGCAGGGGCTGTTACAGCATGGGGGTCTCACACTCCAGGGGCTGACACAGCATGGGGGTCTCACACTCCAGGGGCTGACACAGCATGGGGGTCTCACACTCCAGGGGCTGTTACAGCATGGGGGTCTCACACTCCAGGGGCTGTTACAGCATAGGGGTCTCACACTCCAGGGGCTGACACAGCATGGGGGTCTCACACTCAAGGGGCTGACACAGCATGGGGGTCTCACACTCCAGGGGCTGCTACAGCATGGGGGTCTCACACTCCAGGGGCTGTTACAGCATAGGGGTCTCACACTCCAGGGGCTGTTACAGCATGGGGGTCTCACACTCCAGGGGCTGACACAGCATGGGGGTCTCACACTCAAGGGGCTGACACAGCATGGGGGTCTCACACTCCAGGGGCTGCTACAGCATGGGGGTCTGTCACTGCTGGGGTCTCATGATGTAGTAGCTACATCATAATGTTCCTGCAAGTTTTTGTATGGGAAATCACATATCAACGCAATCGATCACTAAGTGGAACGGGAGGAGGACTCCACCACCCCCCTCTGTTCCATCATTACGTGAGAGTGCCCAAGGGACCATAGCACTCTGGGGCGCGCGGCCCCTCCTGCACTCAAACAATTAAAGCCATTCTTAACAAAAATATGGATTTTATTAAAGCAATGTAAAAATATTTTAATGTAACAACTTTGTTAAAACATAACATGCCACTTCCAAACATAAAAAATATAATACTATAGTTAGTTGAGGAATGTTGACGTTCCTGTGCTGTATGAATGGGAATTTGTACAACTACTTTTATTCCAAAGAATTCCTACAATTTTGAAAGTTCTTAAAAGGAACAGGCATGCAAGAATTTGAGAAATTACGCTGACATACTTCGGACAAGTGGAAAAATATGGACTTGTCACTTTATTTATATCTGTGTCAGAACACAGTGTGCTGTAAATAATTTAACACTTTATCCAAACACAGCTATTGGCACTTTATACCCCTAGGCTCTTCCTCTGGGGACTGTTTGCTCTTCATCTAAGTTTTCCTTGTTGACAAACCGTCCAGTGAAGTAGGATGAACTTTAAAAAAAAAATATTATGTTTAAAAATATATATTTCTTTGTTGAGACCTTCAAATTTACAGGCATACCCCGCTTTAAGGACACTCACTTTAAGTACACTCGCGAGTAAGGACATATCGCCCAATAGGCAAATGGCAGTTCGCGCATGCGCCTGTTAGCACGTCCTGAACAGCAATACCGGCTGCCTACCTGCACCGAAGCGTTGTGCAAGCGGGGAGACTATAGAACCTGTTACAAATGCGTTATTTACATCAGTTATGCACGTATATGACGATAGCAGTACAGTACAAGCATCGATAAGTGGGAAAAAGGTAGGGCTTCACTTTAAGTACATTTTCGCTTTACATACATGCTCCGGTCCCATTGCGTACGCTAATGCGGGGTATTCCTGTAAACAGTACAGAATTTTACACATTTCACTAATTGGTTATCTGGGAACAATATTGTTGTTACATATATATGAAAAAAGAATGTACTGCTTTCAGCAGTTTCATCTGAAAAGGAATTCATATTTGAGAATCCGTATCCGGTGTTAGTAGGTGCAGAAATTAGGAATGCCGAAAGGAGAAGTGGAGGCCGCACTTCGTCACATAAAGGCATTGCGCAATATTAAATTGTCAATAAGAAAAAAGTTGATTTGTTAACTGCAAATTTTTTTTTTAACTCTATGCTTCCTAAGAATACACAGCAGCAGTGTCATTCTTATTCACAGTAATAAGATGTATGCCTACAGAATGAACACAGTGCGACATAGTCCACGTTTAGGTTTTTTTTATTTATTTTTTCAACGTCAAATTTTATTGGGTTTTTCCATAAGGCATTACAAACATTGGGTGGGTTGCAAAGATTTATTTTTCTCCATTCACAGTTGAACTTTAATTCTTTCCAGCTTCCTTCCAGAGGCCCCACCGGCGAACCCTTATGCTAATACATTTACCTGCGTGGTTCTTAGAAGACACATTCTGTTCCTGTGCCCTCTAACTTTGATCAAAGGAGAAGGCATCTAATCCTATTAGAGCCAAGCGGGGGCATTGCTCACCCCCTGGATGTCCGTCTGGGCCAACTATGTCCGCCAAACTTTTTGGAAATTTGGGCCAGTGTCATTAACCAAACTTGTCAACTTTTCCATCTGGCAAACAAACAAAATTCTGTTCCGAATCGTGTCAATGGATGGATTGTATTTTGTTTCCACAATGCTGCGATCTCGCACCTCGTGGCAGTTGCAAAAACGAATTTATTTTCTAGCCTGGCTAGTTCTTGCGCTGGTCTGTTTAGCAGAAAGAGCCAGGGGTTCATCTGAATTTCGAGGTCCAAAATCCTCTATAGTCAATTCCGAATTTGCTCCAAAAGTGGGGCCATTCGAGGGCAGGACCACAGAATGTGCAACAAGTCCGCTGTCTCTCCTCATTGCTTAGGACACAAGGGGGAGTAACCCGGGACAAATTTAGATTTAGTTTTACTGGGGTGAGGTACCACCTCACTAATGCGTTATATGCGTTCTCCATCAATGTCGTGCATATGGAACTCTTTGCCGCTGTGTTAAATATCTCGCTCCAATCCTCGTCCTCTAAAATTGCTCCTAAATCTAACTCCCACTGGGACATGAAATTTAAATTCTGTGAATAATTCTTACCCGAACCGATCATTTCTCTGTACATTCTAGATGTTTGACCCCATGTGCCATTACCCAACACACAGAGTGTTTCAAAATTCATCAACGGTGGATGTGCATTGTGTTTCGTATAAAATGCCTGGATTTGGAGGTACCTGAAAAATTCTGTGATAGGGATGTCTTTTTCTTACTTACTCTGATCAAATGTCTTGATAGTGATTCTACCCTCCAATTCCTTCAATCTCCCAAACCCCTGTTGTCTCCAGAGGTCAGCACAGCCATTGGTCGTGAGAACAAGGAGGTATGCAGGGAGTACAAACAGGAGGAAATCCCCGACGTATGTTTCGCCCTAAGCTTCTGACTAACTCTGACTTTAGTCTTTTGAGGGTCCTTGCTTTTGACCATGTCTCTCTGGGGATTCGTAGAGGGGACATTGAGAAGGCCCTGGTCTAGCGAGAGTGCCGCTAGATCATCAAGCTTGGCACACTCATGCCACAGGGCTTGAATGATTATATGGGTTATGCTATGTTTTTGTAATTAATTTCTCTTCTGTTTCTGAGCATTTTATTTCATACTTTTAGAGTTAGTAGATTTATTTTATTTGAAGAATGCGTTAGTGTATTTTATTTTATTTGTTTTTTTTTATATTTTATTTTACAGTACTACAGTATATTTTCTGGTATAGTAACACCATGATGTATCAGTCATTCATCAAGTTTCATATACCGGCTTTTATAGGCACTACTATCAAACCTCACAAACCTGTTTATCGTTGTTGATTTCTGTGATTGTGATTTGTTTTGGTGTAGTTCTGCGTGTTTCCGCCAGATGGCAAAAGTGAATCCCTTTGCACAGGGCAACCAGTGAATTGTGTGTAGTCAATTTGCAGATGTTTAAAAACTAGATAAAGATAAACTAGATAAAGAGTGGCCGCTACAGTCATCCAATGTAAATGCTGGAACAGATAAGAAGGTGACTTTAGCAGAGATATACGACTATATAATTGAAAAATATGAATTCTTCAAATTTTCAGAAGAGAGGAGGCAGAAGGGGGAGAAGGGAGAGAGAGGGGGGACAGAAGGGAGGGAGGGGGGGCAGAAGGGAGAGAGGGGGGCAGAAGGGAGAGAGAGGGGGCAGGAGGGAGAGGGGGGGAGAAGGGGTGGGGGGAGAGGGAGAGGGGGAGAGAGAGGAGGCTGAAGGGAGAGAGGAGGCAGAAGGGGGAGAAGGGAGAGAGAGGGGGGGCAGAAGGGAGAGAGGGGGGGAGAAGGGAGAGAGAGGGGGGCAGAAGGGAGAGGGGGGAGAAGGGGTGGAGGGAGAGGGGGGAGAGAGAGGAGGCAGAAGGGAGAGAGGAGGCAGAAGGGGAGAGAGAGGGGGGACAGAAGGGAGGGAGGGGGGGCAGAAGGGAGAGAGAGGGGGCAGGAGGGAGAGGGGGGAGAAGGGGTGGGGGGAGAGGGAGAGGGGGGAGAGAGAGGAGGCAGAAGGGAGAGAGGAGGCAGAAGGGGGAGAAGGGAGAGAGGGGGGGCAGAAGGGAGAGAGAGGGGGGAGAAGCGAGAGAGGGGGCAGAAGGGAGAGAGAGGGGGGGAGAAGGGAGAGAGGGGGCAGAAGGGAGAGAGAGGGGGGGAGAAGGGAGAGAGAGGGAGCAGAAGGGAGAGAGAGGGGGGCAGAAGGGAGAGAGGGTGGCTGGAGGGAGAGGAAGGGGGGAGGTATGAGGAGGGGAGGGATGAGGTATGAGGAGGGGGAGATGTAATAGTTTTTTCTGTATCACAATAAAAAAACAGTTAAGTAAAAGTTGCGCGCTAAAATATATTTTTCCGTGGTAGGTGCGCTATGGGTTCGGGGGTGGGGGGGGGGGTGGGGAGGGCCCTGCTCCTTTCATTTGTCCCAGGCCCTATGATTTCTGTTGGCGGCCCTGTGGGTGATGTGAGGTGCAGGGGGGGAGAGGGTAATGGGTGAAGTGAGGTGCAGGTGGGGAGAGGGTAATGGGTGATGTGAGGTGCAGGGGGGAGGGTGATGGAAGGTGCAGGGGGGGAGAGGGTGATTGGTGATGTGATGGGAGGTGCAGGGGGGGTCATTGGAGTTGCAAGGGGGGGTGATTTGAGGTGCAAGGGGGGTGATTTGAGGTGCAGGGGGGTCATTGGAGGTGCATGGGGGTGATTTGCGGTGCATGGGGGGTGATTTGAGGTGCATGGGGGGGTGATTTGAGGTGCATGGGGGGGTGATTTGAGGTGCATGGGGGGTGATTTGAGGTGTATGGGGGTGATTTGAGGTGCAAGGGGGGTGATTTGAGGTGCAAGGGGGGGAGTTATGTGAGGTGCAAGGGGGGAGAGTGATGTGAGGTGCAGAGGGGAGAGTGATGTGAGGTGCAAGAGGGGAGAGGGATTTGAGGTGCAGGGGGGGGTGTGATGTGTGTGCTGTGCAGGGGGGTATTGTGTGTTTGATGTGGAGGGGGTGTATTATGTGTGTGGGTGAGTGGGAGAGATGGGGGTATGAGAGATAGATGGGGAGTATCGCAAAGGTTGATAGTGAGGGGTTCTGGGGGAGATATGAGGATGATGATGAAGGGTGCTGGGGGAGATATGAGGATGATGATGAGGGGTGCTGGGGGAGATATGAGGATGATGAAGGGTGCTGGGGGAGATATGAGGATGATGATGATGATGATGAGGTGCTGAAGGAGAGATGATGATGATGATGATGATTTTACCCGTGCGGCCCAATTTTTTTTCCTTGGAGCAGTTCGGCCCTTCTCACTTTACGAGTTGTGCAGGCCTGCTGTAGCCTAACGGACCCAAAATACTTCAAGACATTACGATCTGTCATAACATATACTGCCACTGCGATGTCAGTGTCTGCCTTTAAAATTGTCTCAAAAATAATTGTGCCAAAAATAACTGACAGCAATAAACTGAATATTTATTCTAAACAAATATTTTTTTGTTTAGCTAAAATAACTTTAGACTTATTTCTCCTTGTACAGTATTTCTGCCAGAAATTCAGAAAATATATAATTGAACTGAATTCTCGGAGAGCAAACATCTGTATCCCTCATGCACTTTTGGCCCGCCAAATGTCATGGCCCTGAGCAATTACATCCAGAAAGGGAAGACTTACCAAGGGATTGAAAGCTATGGAGGGGATTAGAGAGATATTTCACATAATGGGCAGGAACGGAAAACAAATGTTTTAAGCAAAGCACAAAAAAAATGTCAAAACTGAAATAGTGGCACGCCGTTAATGCATTGCTGCTTACACCTCGGTGGATATGTATCAAGATAGTACAAATTGCTCAATAGTGCAAATAAAAAGGATAACTTGTGCCAGCTTGCTGTTCTTGCGTTTTACAGGATAACACCATGTAGACTTGGCTGATTTATTTGATGCAAGGGCCCTATTCAATATCTTGTGTCACTGCTACAGAATAGTTCAATTCTTGGCACAGGGAAGTGGTTTCACAGCAAATGGAATAAAATAGAAGAAAGAGGGAAACTGTACCATTTATTAGTGCACATTTTGATACATCTAAGTATCATACTGCTCAGATATTCACTACTCCTAAGTCGCCATGTGATTAGTCATCAAATCTGTCACTGGTGCAAGTGCAGCAAAGCACCTTGAAACACAGAGTAAAAATGATGCAACTTGCACCTGTTTTTGGAGCAATTTTCCACTTTGCATAGCTTGATACATATCCCGCCTTGATATAGGGAATATATATGTTATATGTAGTGCTGCTTCACCCGCCCCCTCTGGGAGATCTGGCCTTTGCTACCGGTGTTGTGGTGCTTCATATGGAGAAGGAGCGGCTCAGTGAGTAAAAGACGCTGACTGGCACTGAGAGTTTGAAGCAGGGGAGCCTGGTTCAATTCCTGGTGTCGGCTCCTTGTGACCTTGGGCAAGTCACTTTATCTCCTTGTGCCTCAGGCACCAAAAAACAGATTGTAAGCTCCACGGGGCAGAGACCTGTGCCTGCAAAATGTCTCTGTAAAGCGCTTCGTATAACTAGCAGCGCTATACAAAAACATGCTATTATTATTATTATTATTATTATTATTATTATACCTGTTAGGCTCCAGGAGATGCTAAGGGTCCGCGTTGGTATGGGGAAACAGGACAGGCTTTTGGATGTCATCAAGCATGGTTCTTCTCATGTCTGGTGCAACGCCTCCAGGTGTGCTGGAGAGAGTCCCCACTGTGAACGTCATACAGCATACCCCTACCCAAACCTACTGCTCTGCCTCTCTGTGAATCCTGAAGCTCTCACTTCACAGGTGGTGCTTGCCCTAGAGGAGCGTGGGACTTATATATGTATATATATTATATATATATAAATATATATATATAACAAAAAAACAATATGAAGTAGCGCCGCTAAATAACCCAGTTAATTATAGATAATAATAGGAGAGACAGTAGCTAATTGGATAGGCTTGAAGGGGCAGCTAGAGTAGGCTAATACACTATGATAGAACTTTAAAAAATACAATAGCAATACAATCTCCTGACAATAAACCCTAGAGAAAAAATAAAAATAAAAATCTAAGAAATATATTTAATAAGTAAAAAATAGAAAAAATTGTCAAAAAATATAAAAATGTAATAAAAAACCTTCATACATAAAGTCCTGTTCCAGTGGCAATGTCTTTGGTTTCTTGCAGCCCGTTTCAAAGGGATCACCAGTCCCTAATGATATCTAGAAAAAAGGAAAGAGAAAGAAACAGGCGCACACCTAGTGCATACCACAATAAAAATGTATTGAATGAACATAAAATCTTACAAATGCCCACTCACAAAAGTACAGCAAATATAGGCGTGTATGAGATAGGCTCTCATGTGCCATGCAGCTCAATCACCAGCGTCCGTCCGCAATCAATGGCGTCGTCATGTGGATCAACTCCGTGAAACCGGAACCGGAAGAGGGGTCCTTCGCCTTCAGTGTTCCATCGTATTGGTCCCTCCAGGAAACAGACACCTCCAGTGTAGCAAATGTATGAGGTTGTAAGCCGGGAGAGCAGCACACGGGAGCCAAAGTTCTACAGTCAACCTGCAACAGTGCTCGTGGGCAAATGGCGGCCAGAATCTAGCCACGTATATATATATATACTTTAGGAAAAAATGTGTTGTATGGTGCTCAAAAGACAAAACCATAGTCAAAGTGGAATAATATCTGGAAAAACAACCCTATAATGTATAGGTGTCCAAAAGGATGCAGCCTGGTAGAAAATAATCCCACATAACAAAGCGGTAAGGATAAATTCATGTACACCTGCCGGTGACCAGTAGATGAAACATCCTATCTTAAAGGACAAAATGAATGGGGTCAAACTGGAATAAACTCACTTGGGATTCTTTATCCATGATGAACAGCAAGTCCAATGTGTCCAGTGCCCCAGGGTTGAATGTGCCTCCGTTTGTAGATAATCTTCAGTGTGAAGGGGGAGAGAAAATGAAGCACTATATCCAGTGCTGATGATGCAGCAAAAACCCACCAGGAGTACGTTCCCATAAAAATAAAGCTATTTAATGGATCAAGAATATAAGTTACAAAACACACCAACCTAATATCTGAGGTTGTTATTTGATTACTAGATAATTGTTTTTAATATTGTTTTAATTCATTAGTTTTTTCTTTTTTCTGTATTCATAGAGGTAATCATTGGGAGTGCTTTTGTTCAGTGGTAATAAAGTTTGCTGTATTGATTTATCTTTGTCCCGACCTGTAGGGGTCACGTTGCCTAGCAGCACGATGCATTGTGACGTTCTGTCACGTGCCGATCGACGTGGTGACGTCACGTGCCGCTTTCCATCATACGAACTCAGAGGGGGTTGTGTTGGCTTTAAGTGTGCTTTATTTGGCACACATGCCGTGCCCTTCTGGTCCTCTTGCGCAGTGACGTCGCACGCTGGTATTGGTTATACATTAATGCTGCGGTCACCGGTGTGTTGATGTCACGGGTCATGGGTCACGTACCCGCATCACATGACGCACCCGGAAGTCATCGCAAGTGGTCCCGGCGGTGCCAGGGTAAGTATAAATTGCACTCCTTATGTTGTTTGTGTATTCACCTTGATAAAGGACTTTCTAAGTCCGAAACGCGTTGGTGTGTTTTGTAACTTATATTCTTGATCCATTAAATAGCTTTATTTTTATGGGAACGTACTCCTGGTGTTTTTTTGCTGCATCATCAGCACTGGATATAGTGTTTCGTTTCTCTCCCCTTTCACACTGAATATATATACTTTATTTCATATAGCTTTTTTTCTAATGGGACTCAAAGCGCTTCACTATTACAGTATAGTGCACGATATGCAGCACATTGGAATTTTACAGACACCCTACCCAGATGAGCTTACAATCTATGTTTTTGGTGCCTGAGTCACAGGGACATAAAGTGACTTGCCCAAGACTATCATATACTGTATATGTTATTTTGCTGGAGTACAGAGCATCACTAAAATCTCATGTAAATAAAGCACTACTTAGGTAGTTAGATATTCTTTGCCTGTTTCAAAACCTATAGCTATGCATTTAAGCCAATGCAAAGTCAAACAATAACTCAAGCAGATATTCTGCTGGTTAGTAAAATTATATTAGCGTTGCACTTATGTGGCACTTTATATGGTGCTTTTTTCAAAATGCTTTACAGAAAAAGTATATATAATTATAGCTTTTACTATCTAGTTAGAATTGACATTCATTTAATTTATCTCTGAAGATAAATAGGCTGATTAGATTTCATAAGAAATTGGACTAGAGGCTTTCAGTCTTGTGAAATTGTTTTAACGGAATCTTCTATAACTGCTCCCTCCTCTGCTGTGCATTCCCAAGAGGACGGCTTTGACATTGATGTCATACTAGTCCAGAGCAAGGATAAAAACATCTTAGATCAATGGACTTTCATCTCCGAAATGTAATTATACAGAAAATAATAATCATTTATTTCCTGTCAACAATGCAATAAATATATGTCATTTTTGTTTGCTAAATTATAGCTGAGAATAAAATGGAGGATTTATGTGCATTATCTTATATATGTGGTAAATATTTACGATAATGGACAATTTGAATCTGGAGCTAAAGATGTTAAGATAAATAATAGTCTTAAGCAACAATGCTGTACAGATTTTGAGATATCATACTATAGATACAACAGTACTGGCTTCTACAGATGCAGCAGCCATTATCCGAACATTACTCGTGCCGTTTTTGTAAAATCTGCTGTATTCCACGCAGCATTCACTCGTTAATCTTCCGTTAAAGCTGTCAATCACACGCATGTTTACCGTTGTTGATTTTCCATGATTACTATGATTGTGATTTCTTTGTGTGCATTTCTGCGTGTTACCGCCAGATGGCAAAAGTGAATCCCTGTGCCCAGGGAAACCAGTGAGTTGTGTGTAGTCAATTTGCAGGTGTTTAAAAACTAGATAAAAAGAGTGGCCTCTACAATCATCTATTGTAAAGCGACCTTGATCGCTGAAGACATTATCAAATTTAGGCGTTTCATAATTAAAATCTCCACAGTATACACAATGCTTGTCCCGTTATTCTACATTGTTATCCCTGCACTTGCATAATGGACAGGTCAAGTAATGTCAAGTCCTTATACCAAACCACAGTGTAGTTATGCATTTCTCATATTTTCTGCAATTAATGCTGGAACAGATAAGAAGGCGACTTTAGCAGAGATTTACGACTACACTGGCGACACACTTTATTCGAGCTCGGCTAGTCCCACGAATTCGGGTATACCCGGGTGTATTGAGGTTTGTGACTGTTTTCTGCCCGAGTGCATTGAGGTATTTTCCAGGCAGGGATTGAAGCATTTTATTCCCGCTGGCTGCAATACTGCACAGTATATATATATATATACGGCATTACAATTCATGAATTTATGCCATCTGGTAGACACGCGAAGCATTGCAGCCTATTAAATCCTAATCATTATCATTTAACAGATCAGCCGCCCGTCAGCCAGGCATGAACCCAGGCTGGGAAGGCAAACACAACGGGGCTTGTCAGAGGTGAGGAGTGGCGCATTCCAGGTATCTGCCAGGTACATACTGGGTATTTGCTCGAATAAAGTGTGTCGGTGCAGTATATGATTGAAAAATATTAATTCTTCAAATTTTCACCGAACCAATGTGGCTGGAAGCATTCGGTAAGGCAAACATTAACTAATGAGGATTGCTTTTTTCGCACAGCCCCTCCTCTGGGAGATACCTGTACAAGAGGATATTGGTCTGTACTCCCAGCTTTTGCCGGTATGTTTGCTCATGGCAAAAGCAAACGAAGAAAGGTCGGGTTTCATCCTTTTAAGATTCGTACAGTACCTGTACGTCGTACTTCCCGACCCAAACCGGCTTGCAATAAAGGGCCGACTGTGACTAAAAACCTGGTGAGCAGCAATCCTTGCTACATGGCCCCACCTGAGCACCAGCTTCAACAGGGACCTGTCAACTATAATGCTGATTTTCATCACTTTTACATCATTTCACTCCTATCCATGGCAACGATGCGTCAAATGATGCTGCGGGTCATGTGACGTCAATTCTTGTACTGTACACATGCGCATCTGAGCATGAATTGACGCATGCCTACGACCGGAATTTATAGCATCATTTTTTTATGGAGTTGACCGTCCCCCACTCCTCCCTCAGTAAACCAAACAAAAGGTATTCAGCTCCTTATCAACACCTCCACTCCCCCGGGCCATGGGACCTTAAACAAGAAAGTAACATTTTGTTTGAATCTTTAGTTCTTGGCCGAAAATGTACTTTGCCTGGTTTCAAGTGCATGCGTATGCCTGAGAAGTCCTGCATACTACAGTAAATGGTCTACCATGACTTCACTGCCAAAGTGAAATTCAAGTCCAAAAAAAAAATGAAGTCGTATTTTTTTCCCCTCGAGCAGGCCTTAATAAATCAGTGATCATAAGGAACACTTTGTTACAGTATGCATTTTCTCATATTTTATCAATGTTTAAATTGATCAAATCACTACATTTCTATTTCTCTATGAGGTGGCTTACTGTTTTTATTTGGGGGAGGGGAATTCTATTCAATACCTTCGACTTTGGGTAGGCTTGGTCTGCTTACAGTATCATATACTGTTTATGGAAATATCACACACACACGGTACAGTATGAATGAAGTAATAACTTTTATTGTATTTTACTACAGTTAAAATGATTTCTTTCAACTTTAATCCTGCAGGCTCATCACAGCATTATGTACACCAAGATGAAACATTTTGGTTACACATTCCCCTCTCCCCCCACACACACGCTCAATAGGACATTCACACACAAAGACATATCTGTACTAATGTTTCAGGTTTTGGCTTATCTGGTTTTTAATTCCATGGGGTTTTGCCTAGTCATGGGTTTAGCTGAGTCAACTCAGCCAGTGTAAACGACCTTTTGTCACTGAGAGAGAGAATTAGGACAAACTATTGACTGTTATCATGCACACAGTACAATAAACTTGTACATTTCCCCACCCCCTTTCCAGAAGTGTTGCATCTGTGAAAGGAATACAAATGGCTGCAGGATTAGTGAATTGAAGGCCTTGACTGGTTAACACTACTTAAAGCCACACAAAACAAATAAACTACAGTATAACTTGCCGTACATGTAAACTATAATGAATTTTTAAATAAAATAGGTAATACACACGTCTAATACAAGTACTATATGTACAGTTCTGTATATAATTAAGTAAATATAGAGTGGAGTGTAAGCGCAGACATAAAATGGTTAACGTTCAATTACCTTTAATAGAAGGCTAACATTTAATCAGGTTATTGTTAGTACCATACTTACCTGTACTATACTTAGTGTACCTGTGCTTATCTTACTACAGTACAGCACAGTACTGTACCTTACTACATGCCAGTGGCTTTCCCATTACACTCTAAAAGAACAGGCAAAGAGCTGCTAATATAGTCTATGTAGTTGTTGCATCTTTGAATAGGCAGTATGTTGTTCCAGGAATTCCTCCTTTTTAGATGGTTTAACAACCTTTCTGATATTTTCCTTCAGCGCATGCCACAACAGTTCTATAAGGTCAAATCCTAGAGGCGGTATGTTTAGGGTCATTATCATGGAAGAACCGGTGACCACCAGATGGGAAATCATGCCTAATGTATTCAACAATACGGGTGACTATTTGCTCTTGGAAAAATATGATTCCTGGAACAAGAGAAGAAAACATTATGTTAAAACTAAACATTAGGGTACAGAAACACTACTGCACCGACACACTTTATTCGAGCAAATACCCAGTATGTACCTGGCAGATACCTGGAATGCGCCGCTCCTCACCTCTGACAAGCCCCGTTGCATTTGCCTTCCCAGCCTGGGTTCATGCCTGGCTGACGGGCGGCTGATCTGTTAAATGATAATGATTAGGATTTAATAGGCTGCAATGCTTCGCGTGTCTACCAGATGGCATAAATTCATGAATTGTAATGCAGTATATATATATATACTGTGCAGTATTGCAGCCAGCGGAAATAAAATGCATCAATCCCTGCTTGGAAAATACCTCAATGCACTCGGGCAGAAAACAGTCACAAACCTCAATACACCCGGGTATACCCGAATTCGTGGGACTAGCCGAGCTCGAATAAAGTGTGTCGCCAGTGTACAGTTGTACTGTACAGTGCATAATGCTATAGCATGAGACTTTGTGCATTATTTTAACCTCAATTTCTCTAGAGCTGCAGCTCGTCAGAAAATAAGACATCCTGAAAAGTCTCGCCACTTTCAATCCATGCCCGTGCTTGGTCCACACTTTTTACCTTGTTGGCATCCCTTATCATTGGATACGCTCTGTAATGACAAGGAAGAATTTTACAGGTACTGTAAAACCACAGTTTTACCTACAGTACGGTAGTGTACAATACAACACTTTACCTGTACTGTCCTAACTAAGGCACAGTAATTACAGTATCAACCCTGTTCTCTTTCTCTGTGCTGCCACTTTGCATTCTACTGTATTGCATTATACTATACTTTATTACAGTAAGACACTTATTTGACACGTCCATATTTCCATCCCAATTGGCGCCTCGTCACCCTAATGCTGGTCTCAGATACTGTGATATTGTTAATGTTCTCTAGAACAGTCTTGACTCTTGCTGCACAGCGCTCATCATTAGCCTCACTAATTTCGTTCACCAGACGCTTTGTCATCCTACAGTTTAAAAGAACAATTTGTTAGGTCCAAAAATAAGTCAAAACAAATACATGACATACAGTACTGTATACAGTATTCAAAAATAATTGCAAAGAAAACAAGTAAACAAAAAAATGCATTTTGATATGCAAGACGCTTATACTGTACAAGTAATACAGTAATTACAGAATGAAAACAAAAATACTTACTCTGTTGTGACTGGGGGACTCCGCTTTACACTTTTTGCCTGACCATGGGCATGATAGCAGACAGTGCTTTTTGCTAAATCGAGGCCCGAATTCAGTAACCAGCATTTGATCTGTAAAATTCTGTGTCCTTTCTTGTACATGTTCTCTATTCTCATGCTGAGATCCTTTGAAATAACTTTATTTGGCATCGCTGCTTTAGAAAATAAATCAAGCACAGAGGAATGTATATTCGATGTGTATTCGATGTATATTCAATGTGCATTGGATCAACAGAAGTGATGGTGTATTTATAATGTAATGGACCTTGCTTGACAGGTTAAGTACTGTATATGCCCACTTTTAACAGCTGCAGCTTGTGTCCATGCCCGCCAAAAAAATCACATAGGGACACAGTGCATAAAAGGTGACACAAATTGCCCAGACTCCCACACGCTGATCTCTATCTGAACGAGCTCTTGAACAGATACTGTATTGTGCATTCTTCCATCTGTTTCCATGGATCAACCCCGATTCTACGGATGCAGGAAACTGCTTTCTTCTGCTGTGCCGACCACGAGAAAGCGAAAGTCGGAAGCTATTTTCAAGCTAAAGCCAAAGGTGCCTAGAGAAAAGTTTCCGAAGGTTACCAAGGCAACGAGCCCTGGCCCTTATTATGTGAAGAAAATGGCACAAATGAACAAGGATCAAGTTGTTTGGGCGGGCACCAGAAGTTCCCCTGCATCCACCGAAGCAGAATCGGACATCCCGGACTTTTCACGGCCATCGCCCACCACCATCGATCCCAAAAAATCCACCCGCTCTGATCCTTTGTCCACCATGCTCGTCCGGAAACCCCCAGCTCACCTGCTCCAGCTCCCATCCACACCAATCCTTGTCCGGAAACCCCAGCTCACCTGCTCCTGCACCCAGCTATACAGATGTTCGTCCGCGTGACACAGCACTCCTTGCACCAGATCCAGCTCGGTCGCCCGCATGCTGGATGTTTTCAGTGGTATCGAAATCACTGACAACTCAACAGAGCAATACAGGGACCGAATGTAGGCTAAGATGGAGCGTCTTTTGGAGATCATGGTGAATATGGATAGGTACATGGGTGTTTGTCTCGATATGATTGAGATGAACATGGCAGGGCTCTATTCTATGCCTCGAGTCTCTGCCCTATATGTCAGACGCAGGAGCCGGAGGGTGACCTGGAGGCGCCTTATTCTCCCATGGAGGTACCACATACCCCACTATCCCCGTGTACCCTCTCAATCCCTGGATTTGACCTTCACGGTGCCAACACCAAGCACAGGGCTCACCGCCTCCATCTCCAGAATACATGTATACCTTCCTGTTGGAGGAGATTACACCCCCGGTAAGTGCTTGGCCACGACAGGAGAAAAGCATCCTTCCTAACCATCTACCCCCGCCCGCTGCCAGAAGCACACCCGCTCCAACATCCAGGATTGTACATCTCCCTTGAGAGACCTGCCCCAGAGCATCCAAGAGAAATACAAGTTCAGATCTGGTGGTCTACCTCAGAAATATGCCGATTTCATATGACACAACGTCAGTTTTGAGCTGTACAGCGAGTGGACCCAAAAGTCATTTATGAAGGCAATAAATACAAGAAGGCTCTTCCAGCAAATTTAAGGAGAACAATTATGGAGGAAGTGAAGTGCAGTTTTAAAGATACCAGTCTTCTTATGAAAACCGTGAGACAGTATCAATAGCCTTTTGAGGAAAACAAGGGCTCTTTCCTGGAGGTCCATCGACTTGTTTGATATAGTTGCATAGTTACATAGTAGATGAGGTTGAAAAAAGACGTACGTCCATCAAGTTCAACCTATGCTAAATTTAGACAACAGATACTTTATCCTTTATCTATACTTACTTATTGATACAGAGGACCAAAAACCCCCAGAGTCATATCATCCAATGATATCTCATAAGGGGAAAAATAAATTCCTTCCTGACTCCAAGAATTGGCAATCGGATTAATCCCTGGATCAACATATTTCCCATGCTACTTATTTGGTATATCCCTGTATACCTTTCCCATCTTGAAAGAAGTCCAACCTTTTTTGAACAAATTTATTGTATCTGCCATCACAGTCTCCATGGGTAACGAATTCCACATTTTAACTGCCCTTACTGTAAAGAACCCTTTCCTTTGTTGATGACTTCTAGTTATAAATTTATTTACAAATAAAGATGTGCAGCCAATCTTTTCAATCTAAAAAAAACAAGCTGATTTAAAAAATTATTTTATTGTTTAATGCTTATTTTCTGTTTTGCATGTCTGGAGCTGGGCAAATACAGCGTGCCGGAACCCCCCTCCCACCCCCTGGTGAAGGAAACTCTCCCAGCAATACTGCCAAGTAAGACACACACACTGCTCGAATCCATGCATGCCATGTCCCTTCCCCCCCAAACCCCCCAAACCCTAATGTACTTTAAAACCTCTAGTCCTACTGTAAAGTGCAGTAGCACATGCAATGCATGCATTGTCTCCTCCAAACCCCCTCAAAAACTAGATGATACTATTTAACAACGGACTGTACTGGCGTCATGGTTTAATACTGTAGTTTTTTTATGTATACAATAGTCACAATGTACAGTTCCCCATGTCATGCCCTTTCTCCCCAAACCCCCCAAAAAGCTTGATTGCATAATGTACGGGGCGATTGTAAATATATAATATTGACTCTTTCTTTACAGACCAAGATATCCAAGAAGCACCAGCCATTGCGAAGAAGAAACAGACAGATTGTACATTTTGAAGTAGAGGCGACTTTGTATTCTTGTATTATTCTATTTTCCTTTATTATCCTGATTAAATAAAAATGTTCATTCTTTCAATATACTTTTTGGTGTGTTTACTGTATGTCTTTACTGTTTAGTCACTTACAGTAGTACTATACATAAAGTACTAAATGCATTTAAATATACTGCATACTGTATAAATATCTCGTTGACATACTGTACAGTACTGTATACAGTATGAACATCTTGCAAATAAGGTACATTTACTATTTAGGTACATTTACAGTAGCAATATACTCTACATACTGTAATATAAAGTTGTAAAGGCATTTAAATATATAAATATCTGACATACCGTAGATATAAATCTTGAAATTAAGTTGCTTTTAGTGCTTAAACATTCAGTAGTACTATAAATAAAGTACTGATGTCATTTAAATATACTGTATCTATATATATATATATCTTTGACATACAATATACAAATCTTTCAAATACGCTGCATTTACTGTTTACATACACTTATAGTTCAGTGAGGAAACACACTGTATCTTACTGTACAGTAATGTCATTCTGAACAAGGTTACATAATGACACGCATGCCACAGAAATGTGATGACACTCATATGCGTTTCAACAAGGTTACAATTTGACATACACCCATGCGCAGAAATGTGATGACATGCATATGCGGCTCAACAAGGTTCCAATTTAACATACACTTTATTATCCTGTACAAATTAAACATGTGTTCATATTTTAAATCTTCTACAGTTCAAGAATTTTTGTATGGCTAAAAGTTAAGGAGCTTCAGAAAGAACTTCTTTCCCATGAACTGTTTATGAACTCATATTTTTAATCTTCAAATTACAATTACACACACACTTGATGTTCTGTACGGGAATAAAAGACAGGTTGAATTGCAATTAGATTTTTTTAAGACAACAACTCGTGATCGCCCACTTGAGGTTCTCATCGGTATTGCAGCCAACGCTAAAATGCAAATTTCTGCACTCAATAAAAACACTAGTAAACTCGCGTCTTAACGTGGGAAAATTTCAAGACATCACGCGAGTATGCAAAGGAATACAACTCGTGAAATGTTCGGATAACGGCTGCTGCATCTGTATGTATCATGGCAATTTTGGAGCAAAACAGGGTATTTTACCCCCTGCATTTATACAGGGCATCCAACAGCTTTCCTTGGGCCCAGGACTTCACCCGGTTATTGATTGGGGGGAGGTTTCTGCTTCCCCCTTTTGGCAGCCCTGCAAGTCCCTCCACCCCCTCTCTTACAAACACACTTCCCTCCCTCTCTTTCTCACACTCCTCCATTTCTCACACACCCCACCTTTGCCCCTCTATCACATAGCCCCCATTTCTCACTCTCACATACTCCCCCTATCACACACTCTATCCTGCTCCCCACTTCACTTAACCCCCCCCCTCTCTCTCATCTCTTCCCTCTCTCTTTTCCCCCACTCCTTCTCTGATTCATTCTCCCCTCCCCACTCCCCTCTCTCACCCCCCATTCACTCTCCTCCACCCCTGTATCCTACATGCAGAGCGAGGTGTGCAGAGTCCATCCGGGCTACCTCCATTTTATTAGCACTCCCCTGTCTCTCTCCCCATCTTCCCCTCTGCTCTCACTCTTCTCCCTCTTTCTCTCACTGCTCTCACTGCTCTCACTGCTCTCACTGCTCTCACTACTCTCACTACTCTCACTACTCTCACATTCTTCCTCTCACTACTCTCACTCTCCCTTTCTCACTCTCCCTCTCTCACTCTTCCTCTCTCACTCTTCCTCTCTCACTCTTCCTCTCTCACTCTTCCTCTCTCACTCTTCCTCTCTCACTCTACCTTCTCTCCTCCATTTCCAGGCCCTACTTGTGGAGCGGGGTGCGCCAGGACCGTCCGGGCTCTACCAGGTGGTGGTGATGGGGGGCGGGGGTTAAATGTCTGGGTTTGTACCATCGATGCAGGCCCCCCTCAGCTGCTGAGGCCAGGACAGATGTCATTGCCCTCCCCCCCTGTATGTATCAGGGCAATTTTGGAATAAAACCACATCATTTTCATCCTGAACCTATACAGGGCTTCTAACAGTTTATCCAGGGCCTAGGACTAGAGGTTGCACCGGGGCCCCTGGTTGTTGCACTGGTGGGAGGTGACCGCCCCCCCCCTGTTAACTGCCCTGTGAAACCCCCCTCTTGCACACACGCCCCTCTCTCACACTCCTCCCCTTTCACTCCTCTCTCTTACACACTCCCTCCCCTTTCTCACTCTCACATACTTCCCCCTCTCACTCAATCCCCTCTCCCATTTCTTTTCCCCTCTCTCTCTATTTCCCCCATATCTGTATCCCTCACACCCTCTCTCATTCCCGCTTCTCTTTATTGCTCACACACACACTCACCCTCTCTCACTCAACTCCCTGCTACTCACACTACTGTCTTTACTCGTCTCTCTTCCCCATATCACTCTTCTCCCCCTCCTCTCACTCTTCCTCTTCTCTTCCCCTACCTGTGGAACGTGGTGTGCAATGTCCACCTGGGCCCCACCCAGGCAACAGGTAGCGGAAGTTTTATCATAATCCTCAACTTGTGGGGTTGACCATGATGTTAATATGACATTGAATCAATAAAAATGCTTCAGCCTACCACAGTTGTCTTCATCTGCGCGATTTCCGCACTCATCAACCCCGTTACAGTGCATGAACTGAGGGAGACACTTTGTGATATTGCCACAGGGGAAGTAGCCGAGGGGGCAGGAAGCTTCTGGGACTTGGCTTTCCGAAGAGGTAGGTGCCACTGCTTGAAAAGAAAGACACCGTTATTTCAATCTATTATTGCAATGAGAATAAAGTAGCAACATCTCCCTGTTGCAGAAACGTGGGCAATATCAGTGCAAATAATACAGATTAATTACAGAAATATAAAGTCCTGTCTAAAACATTTTTTTTAAAGCAATATTTTTGTGGGAGGGGGGAGTGAGAGAGAGAGAGAGAGATCCCCTGGTAGTTAACGTATACAGCTTGGGAATCAAATCATGTCAGAATTCACTAGAAGACCCCTTCTGCTTTCTGTTTGCATATATAATTTTTTGTTGAATATGTCAAGAGCTCCAGATTTTTATTGACACTAACAGCCTGTCTATTTAATTATACCACCAACATCAACTTACCTATTCTACTTGTGGTGGTGCGTGCCAAAACCAAATAGAGAAAGATTAACACAGGTGTCAATCTCACCATCCAAATATGGGAGATTATTGCTGTCAATCCCCTTATTGCAGATGTTTACTCTTTTACATACTACTTTAGCACAGATTTGCAATAAACAAAAGAAATTATCAGTGAAATACAAACAATGCGCCCAGTTTTGACTTGCAGTTAGAAAGGTCTGTTTGTCAGAACTGAAACCACTATTTTGCCTGCAGCGCTGTCCTTCCATTGATTGACAGTTTTCACTACAATACAAGTTGAATAGGTTAACTAGTGTCAGTGTTATAAAAGGAGAGGGGGAAATTAAACCAATAGAGGTTCTCTCTCTCAAAATGTCAAAGCTTGTTATTTCTTCCCACACGGCAAGATTGTGCATCCAATTTTAAGTATGTACATACACTTCTGCCCAAAAATGCAAAATTAAAATAAAACGCATCGATTATCAATTTTAATTTCAAATCGATCAGGATGGAGTGGTTCAGGTTTAATAGGCTAATAAAATAATTTAAAAAATATATATGCATTTACTATAAAATATAAAAATATCATATTTTATTATTGATAATAATAATAATAATAACACTAATAATAATAATAATAATAATAATAATAATATGAAACAGTAGGACGTATAGAGTTAATTGGATGGCATTTTGTAGCATAATGGAGAAACTGTAGGGTGCCTTCAGTTTTTTCCACTTTTGATGAGTCAATTAACCTACCATTTGACCTGGTTTTATGGTGAACTTGACTTTTAGAGAAATTGCTAAAATTATTTATGTCATGCAGGTTGTAATGAATAGAAAATGAACTTATTAGCAAAAGCTTGGAGTGAATCAAATCTTTTTTTATACATAGACCTTCTTTTTCAGTAACTTCCATGATACATGTGTCCTAGATATATAAGTACTGTATTTACATCTTAAATGGGGCCAACCATGTATGAAGTGCTTTAGAAAAGAAAGCTTAGAATACATTGAGAATACATTGAATTATAATACAATATAATATAATCACACCAAGTAGGAATAAGGCAACCTGAGTGGTAAGTAAGAAGACTTGTTGTATATAAAGTGGCCGTGAGTGCAATTTATAGTCCTACTTAGCCACAACTAAGAACGTGTGCTTGGAAAGAGTTATGAAGTCTTTGATTTAAAGCTATTACAATGATTAATTAACAAGCTAGGTTGTGAGGGATTGGCAAATAGAGGAGGGGAGTTTGAGAAATAAGCAGAACTCTCTTTTGCAAGACTGGTGGCCACAATACTGTCTCAGAGCTCATCAATATTTACTTTCTTAACCTCCTCCTTTTATATTGTAATGAAATATGCTGTCAAGTGAAGCAAACGTCTCTGGAAAGTGTACATTTAGTTTTCTATTGAACAAAGTTTCCTCCTCCTGTTTTATAAGGATGTGGGTATATGGATACTGGTTCCAGGGTATATGAATTTGTTGGTTTAAGTAGAGTCAAAGGTTAGCGATATGAGTTTGAAACAAAAAAAAAAGCAAAGCAGGTGATGCAGGCATTTGCCATTCTAGCAAGTCTGGTAAGGAAATATCTACTCAGTTGTATCTGGACTTTTTAAAATACTTGGATTGAGTCTAGATTGCTTTAAGGTTGGCAGCTCTGATTTGTTGCATGCCCTATTCATGCCCTATTTGTTGAATGCCCTATTCATGGAGAGGTACTGTACCTAGATGCATCCCAGCTTTCCCCCACCTCACAATGGTACAAACAGAGGACCGCACCTTCATCCTCACCCTTCATTTATAAAAAATACATAAATCTCCACGCTCCTGATCTTTGACTACAGATAATGCAGATGTTGTTGCACCTGTAGTGCAGCAATGCGCTCAATCCCACAATTTGGCTACTTACATTTGCATTGAAATTCACACAAAAACAATAGCAAACTTGTTAAAGCTCGCGCCTGTCGTAACGGGTGAAATAACGGGTGAAATAATGTCGAATCTAATGAGAAACAGGTACAGAGTTCAGACCCAGTTGCCCTGATTTAAATAACAGAGACTGCTGCACTTGAAGAGAGCGGGACAGATGTTACCACTGCTGCTGCCGCCGCCGCCATAACCAGCATTCTCGAAGCTGTCTACTTATCTCTGCTGCACCCTCCACCACTGTCAACAAAGTCATCATCATGATCATCACCATACTTCTCTTTCTCCACATCCTCAACAATTTTATGTCATATAATATTGTGAGCCGCTGATAAGACTAATAAGGCTAATTGCCCTCTTCCCATCGTGCCACTACCCTGGCCAATTGATGATATGGATAAATATGAATGATGGATGATGTGGATAAATATGATGGAGAATGATGTGGCATTGGCTGACAATAATTGTGTTGGTAGTGGCGGTGGCGTGTGTGGTTTTCTTTATCTTTGAAATATAGAATATATAGGCATGTCAATTCTGCTTTCCAATTTACTGCTAATTATAGGAGCACTGGATAAATACGGTGGATGATATGAATCGTAACCTCCCATCCTTGTAGTCAGGCAACCACTAAACCTCAGGCAGACGTTAGTGAACAGAAAACTTCATAACGAACTCAAGGATGCTAAGAATGTCAAAAGACAATGCTACAACACATGCTGCAAACATATATGACAAGATCCCACAGCCAGTCACAGACATAAAACATTCAATGTTAAAGCAACATTCTGCTGCAGATCCAGGAATGTGGTATTTATGATTCAATGCAGCAAATGTGACCAATGCTGCTACATTGGTGAAATCAGCCAAATACCTCAAACCAGAATGAAACTACACCAGCACACAATAACACAACATGAAGAAGGAAGATACTGCACCCCAGTGGGACACACTGCCAGATCATTCAATAAATGATCTCAAAATCTAAATCCTCGAAGGAATGTTTAAAAGCACTCAAGAGTGGAAAACATTTGAACAAAAAAATGCTAATTCTCTTTGGCACTAAAACAAAAGGACTTAATGCTGGCATATTCTTTCTAACACACTATCATATTGTTTGTAATGTTTCTTCCTGCCTCTGTTAATTTTACAATTAACGCCGCAATACAGATTTGATTTTTATATTTTTATTACAGGATTGAAGCAGGGGGTCTCAGGGGCTGAACTCTGTTAATTTCAGCTCCTGGAATCCCCTGCTTCCAGAGATTCTTCCCTCTGTAACGGTGCCAGTATCTCTTTTCAGTTTAAAGGACCGTCACGCTGACCAATAGGAAGCTACACTTGGTGATGTCACAGCTTCCTATTGGCCTGTGTGATGCGGGGCATTTAAAGACACCATTATATTAGGCACCCAGTTTCTCTGACTGCAGAGATACAGGTACCCCCTTCCAGAGATATACATCTCTAGAAGCAGGGGGTGTATGGAATCCGCTCCTGGGTTTGGCTGGAACTTATCCTTACAAAGCTATAGACTTTCCAGTCAAACCCTCCCTGAACCTGCAATCAAGAATCACCTGCTCTTTGCTGCCTCCTATGCAGCTCTGGCCTGATTCACTTCCTGTGCTATTTAGTTGCTGACCTTCTCCCAGGAAGTTGCTGAACATAGACTTTGCAATTCTTCTGCAAGTCACTGTGCTTACCACAGACTTCTCTGTTTAGCCTGCCGGGCCTCCTTGGGCCTTCGCCCTGTTCTCCCTCAGGCTTTACCTGCCTTCTCGTGCTGAAGCGCTGGATCCCCAGCGCTGTGGCTTCTGGTTCTTCGCCTCCTCCAAGCGGAGATTGTTCCTGTGCTGAAGTCCCTGTGCTGAAGCATCGTGTTCCTGTCTCCCATCGTTCCCGTCGCGCTGCAGCCCCTACGCAGAAGCGTCTCCGCTGAAGTTTTCCGTTACCGATTTTTGCTTGTTGACCTCTACCTTTGATCCTGTGCCGCCTGCCCTGACCCCGGCTTGCCTACGGACTAAGCTGCTTTCTCCAATCCTGACCTTGGCTACGCACGACTACGGACTACGCAACCCGAACCCGGTTTTGTGGTCTAAGGTCTGTATATATCCATCCCCACCTCAGCCCCATGGTCCGGTCCTGGTTTGTGGTAAGCATAAACGTTACAGGGGTCTCCGAGCTGAAATTAACAACGTCCCTTGTATACCTAACCCCAATACAAGTCGTGGTCTACATGCAAAGCGCCAGTGGAGGCAAGAAATATCGCTGGCACCAAGGGTATGAAGGAGCCCTTCTACGGCCCGTTACCATCTCAGATAACCATACCCTGAGGCGGTCTTAAAGGGAATTGAGATCCACCGTCTGTAAACCAACACCGGACCCGTTCTCCAGTTGGTGGTGTTTCTCTCAAATGCAACTAACGCTTTTATTTTTAATAAATTGCATAACAGTATCATGCTATGGAGCTGGTGCTCTTTTATTCTTCTCTCGCTCATTTGATTTTTTTAACTCATTGTGCTATACTATTATTCATATTCATATATTTGCGATTTATGATTTTTTTTATCCTATCGTGATATCATTATTCAAATTAATTTGGGATTATAATATCTGGGCTCCAGTATATTTGAGAGATTAGACGCTAATTGTTTAATGCCTCAAACCTGTTTGTGTTTTACGGGTAGGCCTCATCACTACTATGGATTAAAATTTTTACATGACTGGATTGTGGAAATTACATAAAGGTTATTTAATGTCACCAGGGTTTATTTCACAGTGGTCTTTACTTATGCTGCAGTATAGTATGTATCTTAAATGAAATCACAAAATAAATAACTCCCTCCTCGCAGCTATATTGAATTGCCCAGCATTTCATTATATCAAGAAAATAAAATGATGCAAAATTGTTTTATAATTAAAATTACTATTACCTTACCCTTCATAATGACTATTGCAGGATATATATAATGATGCCTATTTTTAGTTGTAATTATGCGCAATTTTTCAAAGAGTCTAAGTTAATACATTTCTCCTTAAAGCAGAATTCCCACCGGGAGGATTTATTTTAGTTGAATTTTTTACACATTTGGAACACGGTGTACCGGATAGTTGGTACCGGTGGAGAGGTATGTTATTTATAAATGATCAGAATTTTTTCTAAATGTCACTTTAAGTGTGCACCAATTCATATTATACTTTGTAAAAAAAATTTAGGGACAGAGTGCCCTGCCCAGAATTTTTTTTACGAAATAGAATATGAAATGGTGCAAATTGGTGCCTACCTGGGGAGAAATTAAAAAACAAACAACAAAAAAAAACTATGTAATGGACAGATCATTTATAAATAACATAGCTGCAGTCATACTCTCACCTCCACCCTCCCCATATGCTCTCAACTCCATCCTCCCACCCATCCCTCATTCTCTCCCATCCCCTCATTTTTTCCCCCAATCCCTCTCATTTTCTCCCCCACCCCATCACACAACAACAACAACAACAACACACACACACCTCTCTGCTCTACGCTATTTCCTCCATCTCAACCCTACACCCAAGCTCCTGACACCTCCTCCTGATTGGATGCATTCCCCAACAACAACCAATAAAAATGGAGGAAACTGCCCAGCCCACTAGCAATAGCCCTGCTTTCTCCTCGACCCAAGCCCATGATGTCACTATGTCCAGAGAGATAATACCAGACACATACATGTCCAATATTATCTATAATTTCTACTGAACAGAGTGTCCAACTACAGAGCAGTCTGATTCAATACTGGACACCTGGCAACCCACTGTGGCTTTCTACAGGTCAACAGCAGTGGCCATGTTGTTTTCTAGATGAGGGATCACCGGTAACTACAACAATAATTATGTTGGAAAACATGGAGTCTGTGGAGCTGAAAATAGATGGGTTCAGCACCAGAGGAGAGGATCACTAATTTCTATTAAGTAAAAAATGATCGATTTTTCTTGGGAATGTTCCTTTAATTCCACCTGTCCTCTAAATACTGACCTATTAATTGTATTAACAACTTATTAAAAACATATTACCAACTGGAATTTTTCACAGGGGCATTTATTAAAAGAAAGGCATTGCACTTTTGGGGCTGCAATTCCTACAGAGCAGTTTGCCATATACAGTATAGCAAGAAAGTAAATAACCGAAAAGTGTACGCAGATCGCATTGAAGATGAAACTTATCATAGATTTTGGGCACGGTTTTTGGTGTGGTTTCAGATCTATAAGAAATTAGTTAACCTTTTGCATTTTTTTATGAAAATCGAGTCTTGCAGTGATAAGCCAGAATTACTCACTGCAGCCTGGTATTGAAATTCTTTGCTGTTCCCACTGGCAGTTTTTAATAAAGTTTTAAAATAATTGCAGTCATTTTAAGCTGGTAAATGAAAACTACTGTTTATGAAGAGACTGTGAGCCTAGATTAAGTTTTCATTTGAATGGAGTTATTGGGGGTGCTATTTTTGACTACTGGTTCATTATAATAATACCTTTTGTTATATTAAAATGCCTGCTGCTGGGTAGACAGAACAATGAACAATCGTTAGTTACTTGTTCATTATAGCAGTATGGCCAAGAAGTGGGGG
Source organism: Ascaphus truei (assembly GCF_040206685.1). Classification (NCBI taxonomy): domain Eukaryota; kingdom Metazoa; phylum Chordata; class Amphibia; order Anura; family Ascaphidae; genus Ascaphus; species Ascaphus truei. The sequence goes on from NC_134483.1 coordinate 398,424,396, forward strand.
CAGATAACCTTCATTTGAATTTCTGATATAATGGGGAGGGTTGTCTTTGTGAACGTTTTGTAACACATTGGGCAGTAATGGATAAAAAACAAAGAGCAACAATTGCACAGATTTCACAGATTTCAGTGGTCATACTTTTTTTATGTAGGGAGGGACGTGTAATTGGTGTTTTTATATTTGTGTAGAACAAGGTGTATCTTGGTTACATAGTTGATGACGGTGAAAAAAGACATCCATCCATCAAGTTCAACCTATGCTAAATTTAGACGATAGATACTTTGTCCTATATTTGTATTTACAGTACAGTATATGGATCCAGAGTAAGGCAAACAAAAAACCCCAGTGAAATATCATCCAATGATATCTTATAAGGGGGAAAATAAATTCCTTTCTGACTCCAAATATTGGCAATCAGATTACTCCCTGGATCAACATCCTTGCCATGTTTACTTATTTGGTATATTCCTGTATACCTTTCCTTTCTTAAAAGATGTCCTACTGTTTTTGAAGATATTTACTGTATCTGCCATCACAATCTCCATGGGTAACATTTTAACTGCCCTTACTGTAAAGAACCCTTTCCTTTGTTGCTGGTGAAATCTCCTTTCCTCCAACCTTAAGGGATGACCCTGTGTCCTTTGTACTGTCCGTGGGATGAATAGTTCTTTTGAAAGCTCCTTGTATTGTCCCCGAATATAATTGTGTATAGTTAGCATATCCCCTCTTAGACGCCTCTTTTCTAATGTAAACCAATTGAATTTAGTTAGCCTCTCCTCATTAGTCAGATTTGACATCCCCTTTATTAATTTGGTGGCTCCTCTCTGCGCTCTTTCTAGTTCCATAATGTCTTTTTTATGGAGTGGTGTTCAAAACTGTACTCCATATTCAAGGTGTGATCTTACCATTGTTTTATAGAGGGGCATAATTATGTTTACTTCCATTCATTCCCCGTTTAATGCAAGATAAGATCTTGTTTGCCTTTGCAGCTACTGCATGACATTGAGCACTATGGCTAAGCCTGCTCTCTACAAGCACTCCTAAATCCTTCTCCATCAAGGATTCTCCTAATTTAATTTGTAAGTCGCCTGTGTATTTTTGTTTCCCAAATACAAACTTCCTTACACAATTTAGTGTAACCAACAAAGATGGAGACTTTGCTCTCTATGCCCATATCAGGGTCATTAATAAATAAGTTAAAAAGCAGGGGCCCGGTGGTGCGCGTGTGACGTCAATGCGGGTGCACACAAGCTAAGGAAGCTCCGTGCACCCCGCCAAATACTACCTTTAAACCGCCCGATCACCACCTCAGTTAGCCCCGCTGGACGTTCGACACGGCGGGGGAGCTGATGAATGGCTACTAAGAAATTGCTGAAGACGGGATCCATGGGTTTATCTCGGTTCAGACGCGGAAAGCAACAAGCAGCAGATAAGAAGAAGGGGAAAGATGGCGCCATTGAGATGTGTGCACGGGAGCGTGCACACACTGAAAACAATAAAGGAGAGAGACAAGGTATGGGCTTGGAGGAGGATATCCCCAATAGAAAGGCCACCCTAAGAAAACAGTCTGAGGGCCACAGTAAGTGAGGGGGCAGAGGGCGTAGCAGCTTCTGATAGTGATCTGTCCACTTTTATGGGAGACACGGTAATTACAAAACGGGATCTCCAGAACATGCTAGAAGAGATGCAGGCAAGTTTTCAGTCAATTATGGACAGAGCAGTAAAGGAATTTAAAGCAGACGTTTCTTTATTGGCTAAACGAACTACAGAGCTTGAAGATAAAATGGACACCTCTTTGCAAAATCAGGTTAATACTGACGATGAGGTCCTGCGTCTCAAGGAAGAGATAAGATCCATGAGGGACGGTATGGACGAATTGGAGAACAGGGAGCCCAGACAGAATTTATGAATCCGCCACATCCCTGAGTCGGTCTCCGCAGAAGCCCTTCAGCCATACCTTAAGAGACTGTTCACGTCAATTGACCCCCAGTTGCAAGATGGCGGTCTTCTCATGGCCAGAGCTCACAGTGCCTTTGAACTGAGATTCAAAGACCCAAAAAGAAGTACAGATGTAGTCCTAAGACTCCACCAATACGCATCCAAAGAAAGGATTATAAAAGGCTGCAGAAACAGTGGCTCAATTGAATTCGAAAACAGCTCCACCCAAATCTTTTAGGATCTGTCTAGGATGACAATCGAGAGGAGGAGAGGACTGTGCCCAATGACGACGGTGCTACAGGAAAAGGGTATTCGTTACCAATGGGGCTTCCCGTTTCGTATGATGGTAAACAATAGAGGCAGGCAGGCCTCCCTACGTTATCCCGAGGAATCTGCGTCTTTATCGGCTCTGGATCTGACTCCCAGCGAAGGTTCGGCCAGTAGCGAAGATCCCATAAAGATAATACAGATGATGATCGATCAGCTGAGGGTGCGGTTGCCCGGAGATAAAAGATTCTGTTCTCTCCGATCCCCTTTCAATCTCCCTCCATATCTTTCCCAATTTCCCCTAGGGACCGTTTGATATACGGTTTGGAGTCGGGTGCCTGCTTTGCGGTTGCCGGTTTGCTAAAGTTGATCGATGGACGAAACCAGTGAATTCACAGAGCGAGACTTCCGGCGATGGCTAAGGGGGCTTTGGCCCAAAGATTTAGAAGAGCTGTTTCTTCTTGCCTTGTTATAGATATAAAGGACATCAAGACTCAATAAGGATCCAAGAGCAATTTACTACTTGGGAAAAGACATTGATCATGTAAAGATAAAATGTGAATCCACGGTTTGATATTTTTATATCTTTATATTTTTAATCGGAAAGTCTATCCCTATAAGTATATACATAATGAAGCAGGGAGAGAGGAAAGAGCTGCAGAGAGGAGAAAGCTGCAGATGTTGCGTAAGTCCTCGCGCGACGGCCTTTACGCTAAAAAAAACAAACACACTTGGTGATGTTTTTAAATCAGAAGCCACGCTCAGACCACGTTATACGCAGATCTGCGTTATAGCGGATTGCGCTATAACGGGGTTGAGCTATACCTTGTTCCACCTTCCTTGTTCCAACTTCTGGTTTTAACTCCACATTTCATACAAACAGCACTTGAAATCAAATAGTTATTAAGTCACACAGATCAGGACACATAAGCTTTGGATTCGTTACAAGCCTCTGTTATAAAGAGGGACATACACATCACTGTGTGTCTTAGGTAAGCAATCAAGTAAACCACACTCACTGCACGCTTAACCAGACAGGAGAGAAAAATTGTCTGTCTTAGGCATTGTTTCTGAGTTTCAAAGCTCACCCTTGCATTTAAAAACAATACCAATATAAAATTATAAATTATATACTACTACAAAAGGCACATACAATGATTTTTTTAAAAATAATTAGATGAATAAAAAATCATAACAAAGAAATGAAAATTAAGAACAAAATCCCAACATAGGGGCCTATGCAGAGAGCAGCGCTATTTCGAAATTCGCCATTTTTTGGAGAAAATCGCACAGAAAGCAGCAGAAAATGGCGAGTTTCGAAAAACGCGCCAATTTTTCTTTTCTATTTGTAAAACTCGCCTCGCGGCTGGCGAGAACCTCAATCTCGCCAGTTTTAAAAATATCCTAATGCAGAGAGGCGCGAACGGCATCTAGCGGCTGTTCGCGCCAATAAAATGGCGCGATTGTCTCCTTTTTGCCTCGCCAGAAAAAATTGGCAAGAAGCTGCCGCTCGCGGCCATTGCAAAGGGAAAAAAAAGGCGCAAATTTGTTTTTACACGTTTCTGAAGCGCGCATCTCGCCAATTTAAACTCGCCACACGCATCCATGTTAAACATAGCAGAATTCGCACTTTTCTGCATATGGAGAATAAAACTCTCCAAAAAAGCTACTTTTTAATAAATTCGCCAATTTTAAAATTCGCTGCTCTCTGCATAGGCCCCTTAAACTGCTATTGAATAATTATGACTAAAACCCACAATTCTGCAAGTCTTGTATAAACCTTAGTTATTGTTTAGGAATATCTGAAAATAAATATTGTTCAAATCATATTATTGATATAATGCTTTGATCTTGTTATTTGATCATCAATGTAAAATTTCTGCCACGTTACTACATCTTCAATATCATTCTCTGTAATAGGTCCATATATTATATATGAAGCATATTGTATAGTGCTGAAGCTGGTGTCTGACAAAATGACGGAAATGGCAAATTTAGGTCAATTTTAATATGGAAATACAGTAAAAATCAAATTCAGCAGGGTTTCCAAGTCAAAAAAGATATTCCAAATAAATAATATTTGCAATTCTAATATAATTAAAAGGGATTACTTTTCCAATTAATTGACTTGATACAAACAGCAAACATAATTATGACATTAATCTAATTGCGTATGAAAATACAAAAAATAAAAAGTAACATAAAAATAAATAAATGAATTGCAACAACAAAATCACCAATTCAAATGATATCCATAAGAACATCTGATTGGGAAAGGCCAAGTCAAGTCTATCTGTAAAATGGTAAATTGCGTATCAGTAAAAAGGCGACCCTAAAAATATGCATTCCATAATATCTGATTTATTATATATTTAAGTTTCTCAGGACTGCTGTTGGCTTGACAAACATGTTCAAATAATAGCCAGCATGGATTCAGAGGATGGTGCAGTGCCATGAAGTCGGGTACCGTATATTACAACACGGCACAAAAACTCATAGCCCATGCAGGCAGAAACATCCACTTGTTGTTCATTGTGGGTGGGCAGAATTACCTTAAAGCATGTCCAAAGAATAGTACAGATGCTGTTGTAATAGATGGAGAGACATAACATTTTTACAAAGATTTTTTTATATAATGAATTTTCATGTTTTCAAAAAGCAAAAGTCAAGGGTCATAGACAAACGTGAAAGCACCAAAACATGTAGCCCTGTGCAATTTTAAAAACGAATGTTATTACAGGATGGAAGCCGTGGGGATTTCCAGAGCTGAACTATCAGACTGTATGGAACCCTCGGAGGTAGCATGGAAACCCACTAAAGACAGGAGTCCGCAATATATCAAATCTGATAGAATTTTATGTAACACAAAAATAACAAGACAGAGAAAGCAAAATCGAGTCTGCAAAATGTGCAAAGCTACACCAAAAAGCTATGGTAGCTAAACAATAAACAGGGGACAATTGGTGCTAAGGGAAATAATAGGACAAACCAAGCTAAGCTTCAAGGAACTGCAGTGCTACATGCAACAGCAATAATATAAAGAGACAAACTAATAAACAGGGGACAAAATAGTGCAAAAGGAATACAAGACAAAAAACAAGACGGTACCTGAAGGTCTGTGGAACTGGGAGCCAGATTGAAGAATAACAGGGAAAGATGCAGTGCTAGGGAACAATAATAACCTGACTCCTTACCTGTAAACAGAATGTTTGACAAGCAAAGACCAAACAGGATGGGTGGGGTTTTATAGCCAACCTAGGATAGCAGCTGGCCTCATTGACTATTCTAGTTCTAACCGGCCAGTCAGAACCCCTGTGTACCCCTACAGGTCAGCAAGGACTACTGTTGGAGGAATCATGAAAAACTGCATTAATTTGTGCTCCAAGGACCCCTGCTTCCAGAGATACCTCTTCACGAGGTGCCTGTATCTGCCAGGGAACGTGTGTACCTAATGCAATGGTGGCTTAAATGTCTTACATCAGGTGGGCCAATAGGAAGTCATGATGTCATCCCTTGTGGCTTCCTATTGGCTTGCGTGAGCAAGACCTTTAAACATGAAGGCGATATTGGCAGCTCCTACTGAGTTAAGTATCTCTGGAAGCAAGCGGTCCCTGGAGCTGAAATGAACACAGTTCAGTTCTGGAGACCCCCTGCTTCAAACCTGTAATAAAACATGCGTAATAAATAGTGCAGTGCTACATGTTATGCTGCTTGAAAGATGGGACTTTGTTATGTGTGTGTTTGACTTTATTATGCTCTAAATGAATGTGAAATGAATAGGTGCAAATGTATTTGCAATTCTGGAGACAATGTTCTGGAGAAGCACAGTAGAAGCAAAGTCTATTCAGGCGACGCCGCGCTCTCTCCATTGCCCGAAGTTGCTGACTGCCGACCTGCATCGGTCCCGGCGACTCCAGTGCCAGGAGAGGTGTTGTAGGGGAACTGTGGGAAACAACAGAAGAAGGAGAGCGTGAACAATGCCTTTCGTACCGTCGCTCCTGAGTACGCTGATCCATGCGTACGCTCAGGGTGATCAACTCCTCCAGGGAAGAAGGCCGGGCATGAGTAGCTAGGTCATCTTTAAACATATCTGAGAGTCCGTGCCAGTACACGGCGGTGAGTGCCTCATCATTCCATTGGACTTCAGCGGCCAGCATACGGAACTCGATGGCGTATTTGGCAGCCAATCTTCGGGCCTGTGAAATGTGAAAAAGAGAGAAGGTGGCTGTCTCGCGCCGTGCAGGAGTACCAAACACAAGTTGAAATTCACGTCTGAAGAGAGAGTAATCTTGCGTTACTTCGTTTTTGCACTCCCATAGGGGGGAGGCCCAGGCGAGACCGTCTCCGGTGAGCAAGGCGTATACATATGCTACTTTAGGATGACCAGTTGGAAACAGGGAGGGGGACATCTCAAACTGCACCTCACATTGGTTTAAGAAACCGCGGCAGGCGAGGGGGTCCCCATCGTAGCGATTCGGAGAGGGAATCCGAGGCCCAGGGTTGGCGTAGGTTGTAGCCACCGGTGGCGTAGGAGCCATGGGACTCTCCTGAAGGGCAAACTCGGCCAATTGCTGGGAGACAGTAGACAGCTGGTTACTGACAAATTGTAAGGCCTCTATGGAAATACTTGTACCCACCTCAGGGGGGTCTGCGTTTGTTCGGCTCTGCATAATGTCACGCCTGTAAGCTCGCATACCTGGCAAGACCCCAGTACTGAGGTGGGAACGGTATTACACCACACACCCACAGCAGTGGGAGCAAGCCCGGAGTGTGGTATAGCGTTGCTGGGCCTGTAGAGAGAGTGGTTAACGATACTTGCAACGTCTGTTGGTGTAAGCGTAAGAATGGTCATATCCGTGTGCCAATGTCCAGGGGTCCAGAGAGTAGAGTCGTCAGGGTACAAAGCCAGGTCCAAGGATTCCAGAGGTCAGCAAGGTAGAGTTCGTAGCAAGGTTCAAGGGGTACAGAGAGCAGGGTAGTCCAGGACAAGCAGGGGTCAAAGCCAGGGAAATCCAAAGTAAACACAGGAGCAGGATACAGCAGGGACAAAGAAGGAGCACAGCATAGGTCAGCACACACAGGGAAACAGGAACTATGCAGAGCGACGATAGAGAGGACAGACAGGGATTATAAAGGGAGACACACCAATAGGGGAGAGGGGAGGAGCAGAGAGAGAAGTGGGAGACATCAGGGATAGGTCAGGGAGAGAAGAGGAGGAGACAGAAGGGGCAGTCAGGGGAATGGCCTGTAGGGACTGGGAGGAGGAGTCAGGAACGTGGCAGGCCCGATAAGAGGAGCATGTGCGCGCGTCCTCTGTAAGCTGAGGGTGCGCGCGCACAGACTGCGAAAGGGAGATGGCACGCAGGCACCGGGAGGAGGAACCGGAAGGGCGACAGGACCCAGACGAGGAGCATGTGCACGCGCCCTCCGCAAGTTGAGGGAGCGCGCGCACAGGCTGTGTCACCAGGCGCGCGTAGCGCCGCGCCGCAGGCACCCCGATGGAGGAAGGCAGAGGAGCGGACGGAGCCACCAGGGAAGGTGAGGCACTGGCCATGGGCATAGCGGGTGTCTGGGAGTGGGGAGCGTCACTGCAGGAGCTCGGGGACCGCGTGGGCGCGCGAGACCTGCGGGGCATGTGCTGAGGCAGTGGGGTAGAGAGAGAGGTAGATGGAACGGGACATGAGTGGGAAAGGGTAGAGGGATTGGAAGGAGATGGGACAGAGGGAGAGAACGAAGGGGAAGGAATCCCCTGAGCCATCACAAAGGGTACAAGAACATTTCAAAGGGATTGATTATCCCTCTATGGACAGTGAAGTCCATCAATAAGAAGTGGAAGATGCATCATGCTACCCAGACATTACCCAAATCAGTTCACCCTCCAAACTGAGCAGCCGGGCAAGCAGGAAACTGGATCGGGTTGTTACTCTGAAGCCAACAATGAGCTAGTCCTTACATAAAGCTGAGCTGTACGGACGGGTTGCAATAAAGAAGCCAGTACTGAAAAAGACTCATCTTTAATCGTGTATGGAGTTTGAGAAAAAAGCATAGAGATGATACTGCAGACATGTGAAAAAAGGTTGTGGTCAGACGAGATAAAAAGTTAACTTTTTGGTCTAAAGTGTTGCGTCTGGCGGAAGCCCAACACTGCACATCACCCAGTGAACACCCTCCCAACTGGCACGCATGAAGGTGGGAACATCATGTTATGTGGATGCTTCTTTTCAGCAGGGACAGTGAAGCTTATCAGAATAAAGGGGAGAATGGATGGTGTAAAGTACAAACCCTTAAGGAAAACCTGTTGAGTCAGCCAAGACTCTGAAACTGGGGAGGAAATTCACATTTCAGCAGAACAATGACCTGAAGCACAAAGTCAAAGCCACACTGGAGTGATTGAACACGAAGAGAATTAATATTCGAGTGGCCCAGTCAAAGTCCTGACTTCGAATCTAATCGAACATTTATGGTGTGACTTGACCATTGCAGTCAATCGACGATCCCCAATAAACTTATCAGAACTGGATCAATTTTCCGTGAAGAATGGGCAAAATATCACCATCCCATTGTGCAAAGCTTGTAGAGACCTATCCAAAAAGACTCATAGAGGTAATTGCTGCTAAAGGTGCTTCTGCCAAGATCTGACATAAAGGGCTGAATACATATGCGATCAGTACATTTCATTTTGTACATTTTGTTTTCTGACATTTAACCTCCTCCTCCCTCCTCCTCCCTCCTCCTCCTCCTCCTCCTACCTCCTCCTCCTCCTCCTCCTCCAATAGTGTTCAGTTTAACCACTACAGCTTTGTAGCTTTGAATAAAAAAAAATAGTATGAAAAACTATCCATATATTATTTGTAATTCAACAAAATGTGACATTATTGGTAGGGATGAATGCTTCTGTAAACCACTCTATGTTTCTATGTTGTCTCTGCCATACAGCCCATTATAGTAAACGATGGTAGAATATCACTAAACCCTGTGGGCCATATTTACGAAGTGGTCTCTGTATCAAGGCAAAGATAGCATAAATATAGCTGAACTAATCTTCTTCTACTCCTCCACTCCATTCAGCATATACATTATCATGTCTTCACAATATTTCCCAGCCTGTGTGTGTTCTGTGTTAATTTTAAAGCAAAATTGCCTTACCCATCTGTCATGGTCAAGATGGTGTAAGACATTAGCATCAAAATTTGGAAGTACCAAAGTTATTAACAAAGATACACTTTATATTGCTATGAAACATTTTGGCAACCACAAATTAAATAGTAAAGGACTGAAAACTGCCGATTTGCTACATTAATACATAGACTATGGTTCTTCAGCTGGTGGCCAGCGGGCCAAATCAGGCCCAGGAAGGGCTTTAATGTGACCCTTGCATCTTTGTGCAGTTTTTCAAACTAAACTTACTTCTCCTTTAAGTTAATGTAAATGTATATGGAACAGATGTTATACATGCGTTAACATTTTTTAAATATAATAATTTTTCATGTGTCCAATGAAATGATAATAAGGTTGTGGCCTTTCTGCTCCTAAACCTTTTCTGGTCTGGCCTCTTTAGAAAATGAGTTGAAGAGCCCTGGCAATTAGACCTTTAGGTAGCACTAGTTTAGAAGACACCTTATGCCACTGGGAAACACATATGGCTCATTAAAAGGTGTCTTCCTGTACCAGTAGGTGGCAGAAAATTGCTTCATAAATACGGGTCTATGTGAGCCAAGCTGACATCATTATATTAAGTGTAGTAAACTTTCAGGTATTTGCTATTCTAGAGCTAAACAAATGCTGTTTTGTATTCAAGCTTCCCCTTTACCTGCAGGGTCTGTGGGTTTAATGCATCGATTGCCTTTGCTCCATAAATACATTTAGAACTGTCCACATTTTCTTTCATGTGCTGACAATCCCTGATCTGAAACAAACATGTTTGCATGCTTCAAACCACCTATTTTGGAATTAACAGTCTCCGATTACATTATCATATAGTTAACTACGTCTAGCTACGTCTCGCCACGGTGTGCCAGAAACATACATATTTACCTCACAGGTTTATAAAGTAAATATAATGCATAATACATGTAACCTAAGTTGCTAGATTTTCTATGAAAGGCCCATCTTGAATTGAATTAAAGTAGCAATAATGGGAAATTAATTAGTGAACACCTCATCTTTAGTTCTTAGCTTGTATTTTATCATTTCAGGTAATTTAATACACAGCAGAGCTATGCTTGAAAGCTAACATTCAAAATGCAAAACAACTAATATCTTGGAACAAATAATGTATGATACTTTCTTTGTGACTGAATAACCTAATATATAGGACCAGATTCTCAACAATTCCAAAGAGGCAGTGACTATGACCAAGATTTAAAGTAGTCTCCAACGGTTACTATTCTGTATCCTTGACAAAATGATTTTCCTTTATGTAACACTCCTATTCCCCCCCCCCCCCCAGGGAGATTTGCAGGTAAATAGGTGTTATGGTGCTGTGGAGCTCACCTGTTGGTTCCAAAGAGGCTGAGTCTCCACGATGTAGGGCGCTTGGGTGTGATGGTAGGGGTAACTGGGGGACCTAATAAAGAGAAATCTCAGCTATTTACCCTTAAAAAAAAACGTGTAACATGGTTGTCCTTGTAATATTTCATCCAGCCAAATGTCTTTAATATCTAGGGAAGATTATGGAATGCATAATGCACCATGTCTGTAGGAATGTATTTCAAAGCATGTATTCTGTCTTCCCTGTGACAATCCTTCCCCCAGTTTAGTTTATAACATTGTTCTGTGATGTGATTTGGGCTAACTGTCCTGTCTTTTACATAATTACCTTATGTCTGTATTTATGCCTGTGTTAGCAATTCCCCCCCAGCTTAGGTACAGTAGTTGGTATTGTGTGGTGATGGCATTAACATACATGAAAATGTCACAGAGCGCTCACCACAAACAAGGCACGATCACGGGGACGAGGTGGGGATTGTGAAGACCCAACTTCCAGCTGCGAGGACGCGTCCGGAGTGCAGATTGGTTGTGGGTAGCCGGGTCGGGGTTATAGAGGTTAGAGCCGTACAAGGGACTTGCCGTGATCAGGGCTGGAGAGGTGCGGATCGTCGTTGGTAAAGCTGAGGTCAGGATTGGAGAGGTGCGGATCGTTGTTGGTAAAGCCAGAGGCAGGAGCAGAGAGGTTTGGAATCCAGGTACTAGCCAAGGTCAGACATGGAGAAATACAGGAACTAAGATGCCGGGTACAAGATAGGGAGACAGGGATGCAGTAAGCACTTTGTACTGAATCAAGTCTTATGCTCCGCCATCTTGCCAAGGGGCTGGCTGAGTATATATACTAGCAGGGACCAATGGGATGCCTGCAGGGAGGAGGAGTGAGCAATAGGTGATCCTGTGATAGGCAGAGGGGGAATCAGCAGCAGCTGGATTCTGATGCAGAGAAACCAGTTTCTGCTTTGCTGCGTGCACGCGCTGCTCGCGCAATGTCCAAGCGTGCTGCGCGTCACCGACACTTCGACGGGGGCAGAGAGAGGAGGCAGAGTCAGTGGCGTTGGTTTCTCCAGCCGCGCGGCATGTGCGCGCAGGATGATCAGGACAGAGAACATCCGTGGTGCCGTGGAACATACCAGGGGAGCGCAGCTCGGTAAGGTTGCCTGTGCCAGCAGGGTGTGCGGGCTGGTCTATCACAGATCCTAACAGTACCCCCCACTTCAGGAGCAACCTCTGGGCGTCTCAGGGATGGCTCGTGAGGGTACTTAGAATGGAAGGCCCGGACGAGCCTGGGAGCATGTAGAAGATGCCAGGGTATCCAGGATCATTCTTCGGGGCCGTAACCCCTCCAGTGGACAAGATACTGTAGGCCCCCCTAGACATCCTAGAGTCCAGCACTGATTGTACCTTGAATTCTTGCTTGCTGCTCGAGGAGTGGTGCAGGAGGTGAAACCGGGACAGAAGAGTGAGGAGCCTGAATGTGGGGCTTTAGTAGAGAAATGTGGAACACCAAAGGGTTTCTCATGGAGGAAGGTAGGCGTAAGCGGTAAGCTACTGGGTTTACTTTCCTGATGGTAAAAGGACCGATGAACCTTGGTGCCAATTTTGGTGTAGGAACCTTGAGGCGAATATTTTTGGTGGATAGCCACATCTTGTCTCCAGGATTGTACACCCAGGTTTTCCAACTATACCGGTCCGTTTGAGTTTTTTGCCTGCAAATTGCCTTCCTGAGATTTCCTTGAATACTCTATCAAAAATTTTGCAACTGTAGTACCATGTTCAAATTTTAACCAAGAAGGATAGAAAGAATTCCTCTGTTTGCACTCTTTATCATTTGTGTGTAAAATACATATATATTGTAGGCTTTTAAATCGGTGAGGACTGTTAAAACCAAAAAATAATAACATTTTATTACATCCAAAAAAATTAAATAGTGACTCTGTGAAACATAAAAAAGGTTTAAAAATCCTGTTCACAAAGGGAATTGGCAGTGTGAGACTCTGTATTATATTTCAGACTATAAAAACACATTAATATGTTTGTCTGTATATTTATATCCACCCCGACAGCTCAGTACTGTAATCAGTCAAGTATAGAGAAATAACTGCTCAGTATATAATGGTAGTAGGTAACCACTAGGTTAAATGCACATCTCTATGATTAATTTAAATTCTAGGGTACTGAGACATAAGCAACATATATGCACTTAATCTATAGATGTAGTTTAGCGTTTTAATGGCATAATAGCCCCCAGTATCACATCTACGGAAAAATCCAGCATCCACAAAACTCACATATATATATGTCTCTATTGGTCTATGTTAATGTAACAGTTCAGTAATGTGTCTTTAATCCAGCAGTGTGGTGGTTAACCTCTTGTAGTTAATTACTAAACACCACCTGCCTGAATTAGATGGCTTAGAAAGCCTGTCTTTTGAAACAGGAAGTGAGAACTCTTTAGCTGACACCTGAGCTTAACTTGGAGACACACTTGTTTTGAACTCTGCCAAAAGTTAGCAGAGCTGCTTTCAAGACACAAGGCCCAAATAAGACTTCTAAACCTGGATGCTGATTTTCTGTGCTCCGTGCGGTTCCAGGAGAGCAGAGAAGCTTACTCTACAGCTGATAAACAGATAAGACTTTCATTATTAAGAGACTGCTTATATCTGCTTATTTTCATGCTATGTTTGGGGCTGGGGAGAAATGCTTGACTAGGGAGATGTGAATTGGTTGCATAGTGTTTTCACTAGAATTACTCCCAAGTGAATGGAAGCTTTGTTTTCCCCCCCTGTGTTTGGATAATTTTCCTGATTAAAAGGAACAGGCACAATAAAGCCTATTATAATTTCACATTATAAAGCCTCCTAATTGTGTACCTCTGTGAACGTCCGTCCACAGTTAATGTTTTAAAAAAGACCAGTACCACTTCGCAAATGTAGGTTGGTAAGTAATATAGAGCAATGGGGTGTTGAGCGCTGATAGTCTCAGCGATCTCAGTGTGTGCAATACCCAAAATGAGCTTTTATATGAAAGGTCACGGCAGACCTAAGGACATAATAGTCCCCAAACAACTTCCATAATATGGTCACGGCAGACCTCTATTTGCATAATCAAGGGGTTGCCGTGTCTCAGACACGGTATATAAAATCCCCTGGAAGGTGTGGTTTCTTTACACCAGTATACTGGCCGTGTTTCCTGGAATGAGCTGTCTGCAAATTGCCTTCCTGAGATTTCCTTGAATCCTCTATCAAAAATTTTGCAACTGTAGTACCATGTTGTCTGCTGTCATTATGCCAGATCTAGGTGCTGAAAGGGGAAGTGTGGACAGGGGAAAGACGTAGTTGACAAATAAGGGTGATTCCATTGTTGATTCACTGCGTAGATTATTATGCGCGAACTCGACCCAGGGCAAAAGATCAGTCCAGTCATCCTGGGTGTCCGAGGCAAAGCATCGAATGAACTGCTCCAAAGATTGGTTGTTTCGTTCTGTCTGCCCATTGGTCTGGGGATGATAACCTGAAGAAAACTGCAGTGAGATCCCCAATTGCTGACAAAATGACCGCCAAAGCTTTGATATAAATAGCAAGCCCCAATCCGAAACAATGGCCTGTGGTACTCCGGGAAGGCGAAAAATTTATTTAATAAACACCTCTGACAGTTTTGAAGCGTTGGGAAGACCCTTCAGTGGAATAAATTGTGTTTGCTTGGAGAAGCGATCCACTACTACCAGGATGGTGTTCATTCCTTTGGATTTGGGTAACTCTACAATGAAATCCATGGATAGGTGGGTCCATGGGCAGTCCGGAATGGGAAGTCTTCCATTGGGAACTTCCGCCCTCAGCCGTGACGCGATAGCGGAAGTGACGCGACGGCTGTGACATACGCGGGAGAGAATCCTGAATGCTGTGAAGCTGCCTATACCTGCACCACCATATAACGAGCTGCGGTTCTCTCCTCCACCTGATTTGTACATGGCGAATGTGAGTGTAATATACTCGTGTTATTTGTTTGATTAATACAATATTGGAATAGTACTGCACCGACACACTTTATTCGAGCAAATACCCAGTATGTACCTGGCAGATACCTGGAATGCGCCGCTCCTCACCTCTGACAAGCCCCGTTGCGTTTGCCTTCCCAGCCTGGGTTCATGCCTGGCTGACGGGCAGCTGATCTGTTAAATGATAATGATTAGGATTTAATAGGCTGCAATGCTTCGCGTGTCTACCAGATGGCATAAATTCATGAATTGTAATGCAGTATATATATATATACTGTGCAGTATTGCAGCCAGCGGGAATAAAATGCTTCAATCCCTGCCTGGAAAATACCTCAATGCACTCGGGCAGAAAACAGTCACAAACCTCAATACACCCGGGTATACCCGAATTCGTGGGACTAGCCGAGCTCGAATAAAGTGTGTCGCCAGTGTATGCACTATTGTGGCTTTTCTTCTTATCCATACATATCCGTACCTTGAGGGACTTCCCTGCTACCATTCAAAGGGCTCCAGTCAGAGAGAGAAGGATCTCTGACACGTGATATTTTCTGCAATCTATGTGAGTTCTATTCTATAGATTACATCTATCTGCACAGTGTTTACCATCTGCACTATATATTTTATTCTCTTTTGCATATTTTGCTACACCTGCCTGCGCTCCTCCTCATCTCCAAGAAACGGAATGGGAAGAGGTTGAAGAAGTCCCGAAGGTTTGATATGGGGAGTCTTGTTTTGAACACATGTAGCGCACGCTGTGACGAATTCCCTGATATCTCTCCGCATACCCGGCCACCAAATGGTCCATTCCAAGAGGTCGATAGTTCTCTTTGTACATGGGTGTCCTGACAATGTGGAGGAGTGACCCCATTCTAGTACCTTCCTACAAAAGAGAGTAAACAAACTACCCTCTGGGACTTCAAGCCTTCAGGAATGTGGGATTGGGTTTGCACAATCCTCTCCAGGGAATCAAAAGAGTTGGCAGAGATTATGCATGCTGGGGGGGAGTATGGTCTCCTGTTGATCCTCCGTCTTGTCCTCCACAAGGAACTGATGGGAGAGGGCGTCGGGTTTTACATTCTTTGATCCGGGTAGGTATGAAATGATAAAGTTAAAATGGGGGAAAAAAAAAGACCATAGGGCTTGTCGAGCGCCTTCAATGTACAGCAGATTTTTGTGGTCCGTTAATATGGTAACTGGGTTCTCCGTACCTTCGAGGAGGTGTCTCCACTCTTCTAATGCCATCTTTATGGCTAAGAGTTCCTGCTTACCTACATCATAGTTCCGTTTGGCGGAAGAAATATTTTTAGAAAAAAAATGCGCATGATGAAGTCTGGCTTGTGGGGTCTTCCTCAGTTACAAGATAGCTCCGGCCCTCATGTCAGATGCGTCCACTTTTAGCGTGAAAGGCAAGTTGGGATCCGTGTGTATGAGGATGGGTGCAGAGACGAAGGCAGTCTTTAGGCTGTCAAAGGCTTGAGTAGTGGCAGAGGACCATGAGGCGGGATCCACACCTTTTTGTATCAGGGTCGTAATAGGTGGTACTACCGAAGAGAAATTCTGAATGAATCTGCGGTAGTAATTTGCGAATGCTAGGAGGCACTGTACGGCTCTTAAGGTTGTGGGGCGAGGCCAATCTAGAACGGTTTTTACTTTAGCGGATCCATAGCAAGGCTGGTGTCAGAGATGATGTATCCCAAGAATGCCATAGAGGTCTGGTGGAACCGACACTTCTCCAGTTTAGCGAACAGATGGTTCTCTCATAGGCGCAGAAGTATCTGCTTGACATGAGCTGAATGTTCCTGTATGGATTTAGAGAAGATCAGTATATCGTCCAGATAGACTACGACATATTGGTTGAGGAGGTCTCTGAAAATGTAATTGACGAAATCTTGGAATAGGGCTGGAGCTTGGCCATGGCCGAATGGCATAACGAGGTACTCGTAATGCCTGTCCCGGGTGTTGAAGGCCGTCTTTCAATTGTCGCCCAGCGTTTTCTTACCAAGTTAATAGCTCCTCGTAGGTCCAATTTGGTGAAGATGGTAGCCCCCTGTAGACGATCGAAGAGTTCGGAGATCAGAGGTAGGGGGTACCAATTTTTGATGGTGATCTTGTTGAGACCTCGATAGTCGATGCAGGGATCCGTCTTTCTTCTTTATGAAAAAGAACCCTGCTCCTTCGGGGGATTAGGATTTACGAATGAATCCCTTCTATAGGTACTCCTGTATATAGTCCCTCATGGCGTTGGTTTCTGGAAGAGAGAGTGGGTAGGAGCATCCTCTGGGGGGTACCGAGCCGGGTAACAAATCGATGAGGCAATCAAATGACCGATGGGGTGGTAGTGCCTCAGATTGTGCCTTATCAAAGATGTTCCGAAATTCTGTGTAGACCTCAGGTAGGTTTATCTACTCTGCTCCCGGTATAGAAACCATACAATCTTTTGGCGGTAATGATGCAGTTTTTAGAGCAATGAGGACTCCATTGGAAAGATTGTGTCGGTGCAATCAATCTGTGGGTTGTGTAGCTGTAGCAAAGGATCATATTGACCGAAGGGGTATGGATGGCATCCAACTGAATCCACTGCGTTTGATCCTCTCCTGTCTGTAATTGGAAAAGAATGGTCTGAAGGGAGATAAATGCCGGTTGTACAGGCCTACTGTCAATGGCTTCCAGACCAATAGGGCGCTTCTTACGAACGAGGGGGATTTTGTTTTTCTCTGCAAAGCCTGATATATGAATTTGCCCCGTGACCCGGAATCCAGAAAGGCTCATGCAGTGGTGTGGAAATTATCGTGGGTTAACATAACGGGGATTAGAATCCTAGTTGCCATTATTTTAGTAGGTGAAGTAGATAGTGTTCCCAGTGTGATTCCCCTGATCCTCAGTGGGACTTGGTGTTTCCTGATTTCTGGGGACAATTGAGTACCTGGTGTCCGGGGTTGCCACAGTAAAGGCAAAGTCCGGCACTGCGTCGGTGTAGTTTCTCGCTGGAGGACAGTTTGTTGCCACCGAGTCCTCGGTGCAGAGAGTACAATATAGACAGTGTCCTTTAGTCTCACTTCACCCACCCACTCACTTGGGCAGATGCACAGTTTCTTTGAGCCAGGCCTGGTGTAGTCAATCCTCACCCTTTTCCTGGTCAATGGGCTTCGGCAGGAACCAATGCCTGACGTGACAATTTCCCACCCTCCTCTGAGTAGCAGCTAGATTGGGACCCTCCATTCAGTCTGAAATATCCCAGCCAAGGGGCATCTCTTCCTGGGGCAGAACAACACTCACCAGGAGTCAGGGCACCCCAGGCTCACCCCAGGCCCTCTCCAAGACTTCTCAGCAACTCTTAGCACCTAATGATAAAGGGGAGGGTCCCCAATTTATATACCCATGGGGTGTGAACCTTTCTACTCCCAATATACAGTTGTGGATTGAATAAATGGGATTTCAAATTAAAAAGGTCTCCAGAAGAAACATGTGCATATGCAAAATATCAATGTAAAAGGTTAAATAAATGTAATGTACAAAAACATATTGTACACATTTTCCATGGAAGGCACAGGGATAGACAAATAAAATCTTGCAGTGATATTGAACTCTGTACAGGATGACATATTGTTTGTATGTGAATCGTTATGTATCCTGTGTCCTTTTTCCTGTAGGCATGCTGTATTCTTATCACGTGCGTAGCAAAAATATGTACAAACGATGTCTCTGCTGTGCATAGCAAGAAGCATTTTGCAGTCATGACAGTTATAACTGCTTCTAGCCAGTGATGTTGATTAACACAGTGCATTCTGTCAATATGCAAATCAAAAGAGAAATACAGCAATTATGCTGTCATTTAGCTGACATTTTGTGTTCCTTGTGGGTTAATCATCTATCAATAAGCAGATAATAGCATACATGGACAGGATAGCAGAAGCAGCAAATACAGTAGTGAATAATAAAGATAGGGTGAAATGTGGATCCCATTACAATTTGGCTAGAATAGTGATCAAAGGAAAATTGTAGCTTTAAAAATTATTATTGTTTTATTTAGTTTCCCAAAAATAAAATACTTTTGTTGATACAACTATCAATCTTGAACCAAACTGAAGTTAGATATGTGACGATTGGTGAGAAAAGTAGAGGCACCAGGCCATGGACATTCTGCACATACTGTATAATACATTTTTGGGGTATTAATAACAGTCTTGTTTTTGGTGCAGATTTGAAATGGGCACTCATTTAATCTTCACTGATCTGTGATTAATAATGTTTATTGTTATTCATGCAGCAGTTATGGGGTAATTCTATATCTGCTAAAGTGGCCATTTGAGCTGTTTTCAGATGAAAAGAGCTTTACCAGCCACATTGGAGTATATAGAATTTAGTACTTAATCTGATCCCAATGTAATGCTTCATTTCCTTCAGAGTAATGAAGTTAAGAGTACTGTAACAAGATCAAGATATTTTCAATTCTGTTCACTATCTAGCATTAGTCAAGAAGCTGTATATATGATGCAGCCAGGTCCCCTTTCATACCTCCTGGCCGGGGTGGTGCAGGGAGGGGCTGCTGCAGAGGAGTCCGGGTGCCGCCGGTGTTCCGCGGTGGTTCACCGGTACAGGGCGCCATCTTAGTGTCGCACATGCGCTTTGAGCGCCTTGCGCATGTGCAGTACAGCCGCGAGCGGCAGCCATCTTAGGAAAGGTTCCGTGTGGGACTATGTGTCCCAGTAGCCTCAGGGGCTGATCACACATGGGTAATGAAGCCAATAGGGCTGGAGGATTCATGGCAGGCACAGGGAGCACATTGGCGTAAAGCAGAGACATTCTTCAGTTGGAGCAGGGACACAAGAAGAGAAGGTAGTGTCCTAGGAGCGGTGCTCCTCTGGACTAGGCCAGATCTCCCCTAGATCCCAGCTAGGCCCCGACTCCCCTCATGTTGTGGCTGCTGCAGGGAAGACCCATAGATAGGGACGCTTCCCCCAGTAGCTGAATAGAGTGTTAGTGCACCGGTGACGGGCGCCAAGCGGTGCGCGCGGCCTGCGGTCTGGGACCAGACGCAGGCATATATTATGAGAGACATTTAAAGGGACACACTCCATCGGGAGTTACCTCAAGAGGCAGACGCCTTTGCGAGAGGACCGGACTGACCCACTTCGTGGGCTCCCTATGCGGTTCGATGGATCAACCCTCTACAGTTTGACCTGGTTTGGCCTTAGACCAGGACAGGTACCACGTGCACCAACCGCCATATACACAGTGGGTAGCGCTACTCCACACACTTTGGGTGGGCGTGGCTCTGTGGACACTGGGTTGTTAGGTGCCCAGGGCACCTCAGTACTTTGGGGGATCTCACCGGGGTATATATAAATTGTGTGGGTACTGCATGTGGGGCCTGGTATGATTATTGTGTTTTATGTGTCAGTAAATATAGTTGGTTATACCTGTGTGTGCCTTTATTTACTGACGGTTTTGTTCCTGCGACGGGTTATTTTACTGCGCTAGGATCCCTCCCAGGTGGAGGTGCTGTGTACCAAAGAACGCGATCACCTCAGGCTCCCAGTGGCAGAGAATCAGGCCTCCTGTACGCCAGACAGGTACTCAGCACACATAGTTCTATTATACACAGGGGAAGGGGGCTATAATAATATAAATAATGATACTTGTACAGCACTGACAGTGTATGCAGCACTGTACATAGGACTTTTGCAGGCATGAGTCCCAATGAGCTTACAATCTATTTTTTGGATCTGGGGGCACAGGGAGATAAATTGACTTGCCCAAGGTCACAAAGAGCTGACATGAGGAATTGAATCAAGCTCCCCTGATTCAAACTCAGTGTCATTGCTTTCAGTCAGGGCCTTTACTCACTGAGCCACTGCTTCAGTCCTATAGTGGTATAATACATGAACACAGGAGAGCTTTGTTCTTTTTAAATAGCTCACTGGATCCCATGTTCAAAATGGGTAACCTAAGTATGGTTTGCAGACCACTGTTGGTCCCAAAGACTTTAGTGATAGTGCGCAGACATTTTCAAGTTCTACCTCAGAAAGTCTGTCTACATCTTTTTGACACACTGTCAGCTATTATTGCCAATCAGCGATGAAGTTCTCGCTTAGTTAATGTGAAATAAGTGATTGAATGAATTGTAGCAATTAGATTAAGAACAACGTGTGGTGACTTAATAACACAGTAAAATAACAGATATAAAACAGTTGGTGCAATATAAATTAATTAATTAAATGTGATAAAGTCCCCTTTACAATCAATGCTTAGTACTATATAACCAACTAAATAGGATATTATTGTGGAAACCTAGCAGCTTTCAAAGGAACATAGTTCCAAATAAATGACACAAAAAAAGAGATAAAAGAAAGCACTTGTTCCAACAAACATACCAATACTGTATTTAATGGGTGTGATTCAAAACAGATTGGTACACTCTATTTATTGCTTGTACTGTATGAAAACTTGATAGTGTGTATAATACAAACTTGAACCCACTGCGTAAATATGAAGTGCAGATAATGTGTGTCTAAGTCCTGTAAATGCTTCACACAATGTGTATGAACATGGGAAGAACATGCAAGAGGGTGTTAGCAACTTTATTAACCTGTCAAAGACTTGGATCAACCTCCTGGTTCCGTGTTGTCCAATGGTGCTGGATGCAATCTCTGTACCATAGACACAAATCAATTGACAGTGCCTTGCATCGCATCCAGGGCATGTCTGGTACAGGTTTGATGTCATATGTTCCAAGCAGAAATGTATTGAGTGCTGTATAAGAACCTCGTCAGCACCTCCACATGTAACGTGCTGCGCACTGAGGGTTCTAAAACAGCCGGCAGGCTTGATTGATCAAATAGTAAGTTGCAAGCGCAGCTAATAGGGATGGATCCGGTTCAGGTCCCGTGTCCTGGCTGGTAAATCAGCTGATGGCGGAGACTGGCTGCAGCAGCTTGCAGAGCTGCTTTCCAACGGACCTCCATAGCAGCAAGGACAGATTGATTACTGACTTGTATCTGTTAAAGCAGCAGTTCAAGCAATATCCTACATGTGTGTTTTTTTTTAAATAAATCAGTTCTGTACTATGAGAAAATACTTGTAGCATTTAAAAATTAAAAAAAAATGTTTTAAAGAAATGTGTAATGTTTCTAATGTAGGAAGCATTTCCAAAGTGACAGCCCCCTTCCGATAGGCTTTGGCTCTTGAGCCCCGCCCTCTTTCTAGCAGTGCACCAATTGTATCTAGTAACTGCCCAGTCAATCATATTCTAGGAACTACATTGCCCAAAATGCTGTGCAAGAACTGAATTAAATAACCCGGAGCAAGCGATCGTTTACAGTCGATAACAGGAGAACAGGAGAACGGATCGATCTGCAGCTTAGCTAATCACTTGTCAGTGTGCAGATTGTATTGATGCACATATTGAATGGGAAAAAAATGATATATATTTTAAAACGGCAGCTTGAACTGCAGCTTTAACACAGACCGCTGCCATTTCAAAACATATTTTGTTTTTGACATTTTGTCGTGTTTTGCTCCCATGCTACTGATGCCCTTCTCCCCCCACCCCCTGGTTTCGATCTCCCTGTCCTGGTTTGTAGTACTCTGCGGGCACACTAGCACTCATGTTGCATTATAGTTGCACTGCTGATCCTTTATGGTTGTAGTGTTTACACATATTGCTACACTAGTAGTTACATTTATTTACACTTTGTTCCCTTATTAAGTGTTCTGATGTGTTTTTTCACCACCTACTGTGGTCTACTGCGAATGAACAGAGCTTCCCTATTTTAGGATTACCTCCCCTTTAAAACACCGTGGCCCAATCACTCCTGTGATATCACTAAGGTTTTTGGCACCAAATTTTGATTTGACACAGGTTGAGTAAGGTATATCTGGGTTTGATTGCCACTTATTTGCTCTTTAGAAAGGTCCCAGTGGGAACCGCAATGTTGAGTCAATATATGTCAATTTTTTTAAGTATAGGTTTGCCTGTCCTGTTCTCCTCTATATCTATATATATTAAAAAAATTTAAAATAAATATAGATAAACAGTATATGCGTTTCAAATAAACTAAATACATTTTTTCAGCTTTTGTCATCAATAAACGTATCTTTTCTTTACTGTACAATTTGTAGCTGACATTCCAATCCTTATTAACAAATACCCTTGAAATTCGAATATTACACAGTAAATAAAAATACCACTTGTGGGTTACATTCACATGTCTCAGACAGGTCTGCAACACTTTCTCTCCCTACTATCGCTTAGCAAACAATGCTTCCACTGCAGTCAAAGGATTCTGGGTATTGACATACAAATGATCACTCTTTACTTCTTATCCATTTTAACATGAGCTTAAGCCTGACGTATCACATAGCTTTTCAGCAGAGCCCGTGCTAAAGAAGTGCATAGCCAGTAACCCTACTCACAGACAGCTATTTCGCCCTTTTGGGTCTCATCAGTGCGAGGATGGTTGCTGGCTATGCAACGTGAAGCTGGTATGTGGGAATAAGTAACCAGACATTAAAAAATTTATGGTGGGTAAATAAAAGTGACTCAAACCCTCCACCATATAGTATTTCTGTCACTTGTTTACCAATCATAACTTTGTATATATGTCTGGTTATATTATACAGACACAGGCTCACTATACAGCTTAATAATTAAGATTGCTTGCATTCTCACTTCGTGGCAACAATTACAGGTATGATTGCATTTATTAGTTGAAACATACATTAGATGTGCATGCACTGCTTATACCATTCACAAAGAAGCATGCATCAGCATGTAGGTGCAAACGCTCAAACTGCTTCTAATTAAATAGCCACCCCTCTGATTCATGTAAACACCCTTTTCATTAAAACAGAAGTAAGTGTAATATACGGTTGTAAATACAAAATGCTGCAGCACTCTATAATAATATATTTTCTGGTACAGCACTGACAGTGTCCACGGCACTCTACATTTAATGTTTGTGGGCATGGATCACTGCCCCATAGAGAATACAATGTATGTTTGTGTGCCTTTGGCACAGGGAGATAAAGTGACTCGCCCAAGGCCACAAGGAGCCGACACCGGGAATTGAACCAGGTTCTGCCTGTTCAGTGTCCTTACTCACTGAGCCGCTCCTTCAGCCTATACTTCCTCCCCATAAAACTTAATTACTGACATTTAGTTTTAGCCAATTTCTTACCTCAGAATGAAGGTGATTCCTTTGCATATATAAGGCTTCGTTGTATTCGGCATAAATCATCATATTCATTCATTTCTTTTATAGTGAGACAAAAAGGACATACTGTGCACTACAACAAATATGGGTCACAAATCAAGACAAGTGGAGCTCCAAGCATATGGAACCTGCTGACCTAGCTGTCACACGAGACTGTCGTGTTTTGCAGAATATGTGTTCACTTGCATTAATTGGGGTTATCAACTAAAGCACTTAGTAAAGAAGAATGCATATGCTTTCTCCTTTTTGAAGTTTGCTCCTCATTGGAAGATACTTGATATACTGTGTTAATAATGTAATGAAGAAAACGGAGTGTCTTGTCCCTGGCTTCCTTTGCCACTTTCTACTGGCAAATACTAGAGACCGTTACCATCCTCACATGCTTAGTAACTGGTCTCTTAATAACCATGGACACGAGGGGAATATTCTAGTAGCTGCGAGTTGGGCATATCTGTGTGGGAAGAGCCCTTCCTGCTGGGATTTGCAGGTTTTGGTATTCTGTATGCCCTTCTTACTGTACTGTACATTTCCAAACCATGAGAAAAGGCTTTTTTTATTTATTTATTTTAGAAGCGGTTTCATTCTGGATCTGCAAATCTGAGTGGACAGACCAAAAATACTCAAAATCGCTTGGGAAGAAAGAGCGGAGAGCGTTAGAGATATGTTAACGCGCTATGTCAAATATATTTAATTGATTAACACCCCACACCTTCTAAAATATTTCCATAAGGCTGGGGCCATGGTGCCGCAGACCGTGCGGAGGTGTCCGCACGGTGAGCGATCAGACTGCCTTAAGGCAGTGAGTCAGTGTGGATCAAGTAAGGTCTTTAACATAGAGGACTCTACTGTCTCACGAAACTGTTACGTGTACATGCCCTATACTTATTGTAAGTACATCTCTTACCTTGTTTGATTGGATAAATACTGTGTTATACGATCCACACTATAGTCCGTTTTCTTTTGCATATGATCCCTACACTCTGCGTGAATCGGAGTCTCCATTACTTCAATGAATTACGTTTGAAGTTCCTGCATATCCAGAGTCATCTATGTTAAAGACCTTACCTGATCCACACTGACTTAGTCAGACCACTACTTACATTTACTCTACTTGTTGTAAGTAGGAATTCTATTCGAGCCAAGATTCAGCTATCTTCCACATTGTGTGAATATACTGCACGATTATTGTGTTTATCTTTTTATTTTTGATGTGTTCCTGACTGTACCGCTCCCTTCCTCCCCTTTGGGCCAAGCCTGTTTCTGTAAGGAATCGTTACAAATTCCTGTGAAGGTTGAGAAGTATTTTCTGGTTACACACCCATTCACTGTGTGTATATTTATCTACACTTTAACTATTGAAGGGTGATACTTAGCGCCGATACAAATCACTTGGGTTCACTTGCCTTAAGGCAGTGGTCACGTCCATGCGGCGTGCAGACGCGCATGCGTGCGGAAGCGGGAGGGGACATGCGTTGCACAAAAAAATCAGTTGAAACTTGGTGCGACAGGCCAGTCACGTGAGCTGTTCGCCCAGTGAGGGTGCACCAGCTCCATGACGACCCTAGGAACGCCCCGTCCACCATGGCCGGGAAAGCACCCGCTTCACGCGGGTTATTTCACAGCATCCGTGCGGGCGAAGGCACCATGGCCCCAGCCTAAAACTTATACAGACTGACTAGGGCCCCCTGTGACAAAGGGATACTGGGGTCAGACCCAACGAGCACCCACAACCTCTGCTTTTTAGGGCTTCTGCTGTAGCATTGCCCTAAACCAAATACCAAGAAGCTCTACTGTCACAGCAGACTTTTGATCTACTGCTCACCCCCTTTAGCCTGTTCCCCCCTGGCTTCCTTTAAAAGCAGACCACTTCCACTTCCTGGTTTCCATTGTTCAATGTTCCTAGTGCACAAAAAATGAGCACACCTAAGATATGCTAATAGACGGATCAGCTACAAGTGTGAGCAGTAGAGCAGAAAAGTAATCTGTGACTGTGGAGCTTTCAAGCATCTGCTTTAATTTGGTGCTAGAGCTGCTGCCCAGAATAGCAGAGGTTGTGGCTTCTCTCATTTCAAATTTTATAGATGCGATTTGTAAAACGGATTTTTGACTCGTTTTGATCTGCTACTTATAACCATGACAAACTTGTAGCTGTTAGAATATGCCCCTATATATTAAAGTCTCCCAGCTGCAGAACTGCTGCAAATATAAGTGCCAAAACATAATTTAGCAAATAAGAAAAAAAAAACAACTAGAAATAACCGTGTAACCCCATTTAATTGACGCACAGACGATGCTAGTACCCACTGTGCTTCTCCTTTTTTCACTTAATTTAAGCCATTGTTTATGGTATGACATTGTAACTGGAATTCATGTTGTAGTGCCACGCCTGAAAATGAGCACGCTGCAATGTAAAGAAGCCATACAGTGATGTGCTCGGAACCACAGCCTGAATAAAATAACCTTATTAAGTCTCCGCAATAAATACAGCTGCTCATTTTTATGCTCAGTTCTGCATTTTAACTCTATTCCTCTCCAATAAGTGGAACCCATGGAAATTGATACTCCTGATTTGTATTTTTTTTACTGTGGGTTTTGGACCTGGACAACAATGGCAGGTAAAACCAAAAAATGTCTCAGGTATTGCAATGCTCTGCTCATTTATTTTTACACTCTAAGTTTAATTCCTGCCTGATGTATTGATTTATTAATCATCGTGTTATTTTGTGTCAATTTCTATTTGCCATGAACTGCTGCTTTCGAATGATCTGTCTAAGAAATGTGTAAATTGCACGTAGTTCCTCTGGCAATGAAGGGGTTAAGAGTGTATTATTAGCTGGTCTCGTCAGCCTCGTACTCATCTTTTCTACCTATGATTTAGCTAAACTAATTTGTCCCCACCAAAAATTTGCTTCATTTCATACTTTTTTTTCTGCGCACACTTTCCAAACTTTCCATAAATAAAGAAACCAGAAAACACTTTTTTTAAATGTATTTTTTGTTTGTTTGCCACATAATAGTAGTCAAATAAAATGACTGGCATTTTTTTTTACTATCCTGTGTCAAAATTAAGGTTGATGTCATACAGGATATCCATACTGATGAGAGAGATTTAATTAAAGTTGTGTAATGCCTACCAGGTAATGTGTTTTAAAGCTAATGCACCACTTTAAGTGCATCTATATCAAGATTATTTGCTGATTGTTTCAAAATGTCCCCACTTTCAACAGCAGAAATGATAATGGGGCAGCTTTTAAAGGTTGGGACCACCTATGGTTCATTTAATCAGTTCTTGGTTGTGCACTTTGTTTCATTAACTTGTATAGAGCTAGCATTGTTTTTTTTTACTCATTATATTTGCCATTTTCT
Source organism: Ascaphus truei (assembly GCF_040206685.1). NCBI lineage: Eukaryota > Metazoa > Chordata > Amphibia > Anura > Ascaphidae > Ascaphus > Ascaphus truei. The sequence goes on from NC_134483.1 coordinate 398,451,660, forward strand.
TGCTTAGTATTTATTTATAATGATCCATTGGGGGATACTTGCCCGAGTAGTTCTAAATTAGAGTTTCGAAAAGCATAAAAGCTGTAGATCTTTTGCTTTTGTTATTTTTTCTTTTACACATAAATATGTCATTTAAATTTCTAAGAGCCAAAAATGGTCTTAGAAAAGCCTAGATCTCTTAAAGATTGTGATACTGTTAAATAGAGAACATGAAAGTATTTCAAAGATACATCTTTACAGTGCTGTTGAAACCACAAAGATCTCTTGTTTGTGTTTACACAAATGATGACACTGCTTTGTGATACAATGAATAGACCTTTAAGTTATCAAAATGTCTGTACACTGTACTTTCATCTACAAAGAACCCTCATATGGCATGTACTAACGAACTAACTTATTTGTTTAAATGTATAGAAATGTCATTTTAATTTTATTGTGTAATTTTTTATTTATTTCAACACCAATTGGCAAAAGCGCTATTAGCCATATTTGGCTACTAGTGCTTTTGCCCATTTGTGTGTGTGGTGATGGGGGTAGAGGGGTGAGGGATGGGGGTAGTTGCACCGGGAAGGGATACAATAGTGTAAATAATATCTGTGTTAAAGTGCCAATGTCCTTGAAGTCCCAAGCCAGCCTAACCGGCCCAGCTGGCTTTCTCCAAAACCAGAAAAGACTTGGATATGCAAATGACCTATATGGCGCCAATGATGACAATCATAAAAAAGAGTCTATTAAGGAAACCAAACCCTTCGATGATTCCAGGGGTAGTTTGCCAATTTCTAGTGTCCAAATCATTTCTTGTCTTGTCTCACCCAATCATGAAGATATGTGGATGACAAAAGAAAAACATGCAAAGCACCAATGGTGCATATGTCACGGAAGACCAATGCTTTTAACACAAAAATACCCGGATCCTTTGATTGAGCAAAACGTGATGAAAAAAAAATTGTGATTTATTTACACGAGAAACATACAGCTTGATTTACAAAATAACACGAATAAACACTTTCTGGAATGGGGCAAAACGAAATAAAATGTCCACGGAATGAACTTCACAGAAATAGTCTCCAGATATCAATTCCCAGGAGCGGGGTTGGTGCGCAAATAGAGCCGTGAGATAGTCTTTGGCTAGGGGCGCCGCATGCGACCCCTGTTTCTCCACCGAAAGTAATCTTTTCGTTCTGCCCTTGCAGGATTCGTTCGCAAATCCTCAGTTCTAACGAACTCTTGAAGCGGGGTACAAATCTTAGTTATGATGGAATAATCTTTGTACCGCACAATGTATCTTAGATGAATCTCCTGTCCCCACTGACTGCACGGACTTTTAAAACTATTCAAGCCTATCTGTACTATGTGCAGCCAATCTCGACGTGGGAACCAAACCCCCACCCTATGGCGGAGTTGCCAACAGTTCATGCAGCCGGGCGAGGGGCTTCATGGTATGCCAAGGGTCAAACGCTAACATCACATCTGAGCCGCTTAGCATACCTAACGAAGCCCCCTTCTCTGGCAGCAGAATGTCCTCCTCTCTCCCGGACATCTGGACATCTGCTGGGCAAACTGTTTATAATAACTCCTCCTAAAGTAACACTGTGATCTGTCACTGTCTTTGTTAAGTCCGGACTTCTGCCGACAGCCCGGCGACGCCTCAGCGGGGTGCCTCAGAAGTCCGCACTTAGGGTATGCATGATTCACTCTCCGGAATTGCCGGTCATATACTGTACTTGTGAATCCCCGATGTATCCGCTGCCCTGCCTGTATGAATGTTAATTTCCTTCCTCTCATAACTTTAATGCACTAAAAAGAGAGGAACTTTCATTCATGAATTTCTATAAAAATTAATAATAAGGAAACCATAACTGCTTTACTCTTGGGACCACAGCAGCACTCACACCAAATTTCATAGCGCTCGCATACTCCTAACCTAAGTTAGCTCCCTGCGTTGTGTGAAAAAGCAGCTGGAGTTAAACCCTTTTTCCTCTTTGCATTTTGCAGTGAAACATTGTTGCAATACACGGAACTAATACATAACTGTGACCGCACTCATAAAATGTAACGTACTCGGAACTAATACAGAACTGTGACCGCACTCACTACAATGTAGTGTATACAAGATAACTTAGTATAATACATGTGGTCCCTTTTTTCCTTGCAGGGCACTCTCAGACAATTCTGATGCATGTACAGTCTTTCAGCCAGCAGTGGGCTGCAGAGCTGACACTTCACATTGTGACAAACGCCCCTCTTTTGTAGCGCTGACGTCTGTCTGGGTTCTTCCCGACACAGTCTTCTAGGGTTAATTATACAACAAACAGGATCATGCAAAGTATTATGCTGCTTAACTCAGGCTTCTGCCTGCTTTATTTTCATCCAAGTAAGGTACTGCAGCTTTAACATGTGAAGGTTAGAGGCACCCAGATATTTACATTCAGCGGTTCACTTATTTCAGTGTTACAATATTTCCCACACTGATATTTCAAGAAATAAAACCAAAATCATATAAGCAAAATCCTATCCCTTTCAGGGATCTAACTACACATCAGAATCAGTCTCTCTAACAGCTGCTGGCCAACTAACCTGGTTCCCCAGCTTAAAACAATGCTCTCTCATTTAGGGTCACAAGATACAGCACAGTCTTTTAGCAACAGCAATAAACATTTGTTTTGTCTTATCTGTTTGTGGTGTCCAGGCAAATCCTCTGGTACTGTGATACGTGGAGGGGCCGTCAACCCCGACACTGGAAACAGGGGAGCAGCGATACCCCCAGCCTCCAGGCTCTAAGGAGAGAGAGTGAAATGCAAAACCTCTCTGCTCTAAATACCTGTGCATGTGATTAGAAGAGCAGGTGAGGGAGAACTAGAGCCATTGTAATCTGTGGTCTGGATTTTCCATCCAGCTGCCTGAGTTAATGTGAAGCTGTGGAACGGATCATTTTTAGCTATTCCTGCACTTTCTGCTCTAAAATGGGGCAGAAAGCTGCCTAACATCTTTGGACTATGTCACAACATTTACAATATGACTCAGTGGCACCCAGCAGGGCATAATACCTTTATTTACTGGCCTGGGTACCCTTCACCATCACAGCATTACCTTTGACACTAATGGAGATTGCTGTAATCTGGATTAAACAAATGCTGACCATTGCAGTATGAAATTAGAAAAGCTCCAAAAGGATACAATTTATTCACATATTAAAAAACAATAAAATGCTGCATAAGATTAAAAACTTGAAAATGCTTTGAAATGTTTAGTCATAGAATGCCCAACACCAAGTTGGAATGGAGGTGATCATATCCACCAAATGTCAAGATGGGAATCCTATTGGATTTTGGAACTGAAATCATTAGTCCATTTAGGGTTAATTGTCAAATTTGACCCTTGTATCTTGTTTAAAAGATGAATACTTTCAAAAGATTAATATTTTTTCATTTATGAGGAAGGTTTTTCAGTATTTATAGTTTATCCATTGCTTCCATTAACTATTAACATCTATGCTATATGGGTGTAGGTTATTACCAATATAATTACTAAAATTGTAGTGGTCACATGTCATTTATTGCGACCCAGTGTCACGGGAGACCAGGTATTTATACCTTTTTAACTGGGATCATAACATTGAGCAAAACAAGGAGGTAAAATAAATTGTCATTTATTCCACGGAAAAAGAAGTACACACAGTGAATTACAATGTACAAGAGAAAACTTACTGGGGTCTGGGCTACAAAACTAATCTTTCCTAATTGAAATAGTCCATAAAACAAACTCTTTAGGTTGACCGGGACTTAGCCCAAAAAGTCCTGGAACTCCAATCGGCAGGTAGTTCCAGATGCCACCGCTGTATCTGTACCAGAGATGCCAAAATCCCTTGACCGAGAGATCATACCAAAAGTCCTGGCACTCTTTTCGGCATGTCGAAATTTCCAAAGCCGGCCCGCATCTATTTCTCCAAGAGCATCTTTTGCTGGTTTCAAATTTGCCACTGCTATCTTGACGCTTTCTTAGAGTATTTCAGTCCCATTCATGAAATACTCCAACCAATCCGAACGTGGGAGAATTTCTACCAGCCAATCAGCGACTTGCCAGACTCCTGAAGACGGGCAGGATCGATTCGAAATCTGACAGAGGCATGCGCCTGCTTGGCACCTCTGCCACTTGTCAATCAGAAGCCACCCGTGGAGTTTAGGGTCTCAATGTCTGGGTTGGGCAAAATGGTAGTCCGATGACTTCCATTCAGCCCAGGACGATGGTACTTGAGTCTAACTCCTCCGCCCAAATGGCTTTCACACCTTGGCAATCTCTGTGGCTTTAAACTCTGGGACCCAAGCAGACTTAGTGGAACCAACTTGGTAGCCAATTGGTCTCTCGGAACCACAGACTTGGAAATTCCCCAGCTCATATACAGTGTATAAATATATACCATTTCACACAATGTTAAAATAAAAATATTTCACAATTTCTTCTAAGTCCCTCGTTTCCTAGGTTTGACTGAAAAGACAACATTGCACAATGCACAGTAACTTAATTCTTGGTGAATTGCTTGTGAACTCTGATTTGGCAGTGAAAAGTTTCACCGGTAAAAAAATGCAAAGTTGCATGGTTTTGAACATCTCTAGACAGTAGGCTTTGCAATACTGCTCAATGTCTGGCAGTCTCTGTAAAGGATAATATGATTGTATCATGCATGATATTGATGGAAGGGAAGACAGCCTAATTTTACCGCTGTATATATTTGGGTAAGTTTGCTCATCTCTACTGTTTATGACCAATCATCAAGGGGAAAAAAATCACAGGAATTAGTCACCCCACCTCAAGTGTCGTTTATACCTAGAGCTAGACAAAGGAAACTGTATTGGCTAGAAAACTAAGACAAGTTGGCAAAGAGGGAAATAGGTAAAGTAAATAGTCAGAATGAGGAAAAGCTACAGTACAGAGCATTAAAAGCTACTTTCTTTTGATTATGCAAAACAATTCTGTACATTTTCTTTTTCAAAACCTAATTGTTTAAATTTTTTTTGGTTACTTTCAATTCCTGGAGAAATATGTTTAATAGTGTTTGTCCTTGTATTATAATCAATCATTATTTAAGTACAAACAATTGAAAAAATATGGCAAATCTGTTTCCTATACTGTAAATGTATTTCACATATTTTGTCTTTGCTATGTAGAAATAAATACTGGTAATACCCAACATTTTTCTTTTATGATGTGATGTTTTATTTATAAACTGACATAAGTATGAATGTAAATGAGTCAGCTCTTCACTTGTACGGGTAATTTGTAGGCAATATGGAGTATATCATCAATACAAAATCATGCTTGTAATATTCAGGGCAGCTGGGATGATGACGTTATTCAATATGTTTCTGATATTTCATGGCTTTGTGATCTTATACAGTATATGGTTCTTTTGCAGCTGCTACACTGTCACGTGGTTCTGTGTTATATGTGTAGCATTGTTATAGTAAAGATTATATATGTGTGTGTGTGTGTGTGTGTATGTGTGTATGTATGTGATATAAATTGCCCCCGGCGTAACCTAAGGAAAAAGCACAATTTACATGGATCTATCACATAAAGGGTTAAGTGATTATATACCTTTGAAGAAGGTGAGAAATTGTATCTTTGCTAATTTACAATTAGATAAATATAATGGATCAGTTTGAACATAGTAGGCAACTCTGTATCATACAAAATCTTGACACAATTAGCTGAGAGAGAATGGAGAAAATTAGAGATTGATCACAAAGTTTCAATTATTTGGGAATAAGAGCAAGTTTCTGTGTGTTTACAATTCCCCCCATACAGTATGTAATTGAAGTCCTTCTCAATTTATTATGAGATTTTTTTCATTACATTTTCATAAATATATGATTCAAGATATCTCTCATGACTAATCCAACATGTGACTTAAAGGTACAAATAGACCCATTAGATATGGATGGGTCCCTCCCTGTTTTTCCCCTGTTTTTCTTTTCTAAAAGAATTCTCTCCACTATATATTGTAAGATTTTAGTGATAAGTCCCAATGTTAAATATTATATGTTGAGACCTATCTCCTGAATTGTTTTTGTTTTTATGGTATTTGTTTTCTATTTTAGGAAGTATTTTGGTTCCCTCTAAGTATGCAAATAGATACATTTGCTCTGTGTGTGTCTGAACAATGATTCAATGTGTACTTGATGTTTATGTATACATTTAATGCATTTTCCTAATGGAGGATTGATATGACTCTATATAATTTTTAAATAATTTGTCTCCAGTGGGATCAAGCATTGATTTATATTTGGATATGGTAATATACTGTATGTATTCCACAATAAAAGGATATAACACTATGTATCATTTTTGGTAAACTTTTTATGAGCTTTAAAGACAAATTACCACTTATTTTGCATTGACCAATAAGAAGAGGGAGGTGTGTGTATATACAGATAGAGACAGATATGCCAACATTAACCCCTGAAGAAGCCGCATTGGTGAAACGTTGGGTGATTATTGATCGGCGGTAACGCAGACAGAGGCCAGAGGTGGAGAGAGACCCGACCAAGGAGACCTTGGAGGCAGAGCAGCTCCACAGCGAGTGAGCGGAGCAAGATCTCGCGAGATTAAGAGTGGAACACGTGACGCGTTGGCCAGGGAGGCCAGGGAGGCCAGGGAGGCCAGACCCCGGTACATGGAGCAGGACGGTTCACAAACAGACTCCCAGCATCAGGTCTATACAACCAGACAACAGCGGGTCGGGCACAAACTGCGTGTGAGAGACTCAGTTTGATTATAATCTCTCCAACTGCCCGCTTTAATACTCACAAAGTGTGAGTATATTACCTATATGTTTATAGGTATGTTTTTTTTTTATATTTTAATAAAACTGTTACACTATACTTGTCTCTTATCTATCTCCACACTTACATGGTATCCATCCCAAATTGAGAACTAATGCAAGTAAGAAGAGAAACTACGCAAAGTGTGAAAAAATCCATTTATATCACAGCAGAAGAAACAACAGAGTTCCAGATCCCATTTATGTGGATAAAAGCCTGTATTTACCACTTAATGGTGAGCGTTTTCCTCACCATCTGTATATGACGCTTATTAAGACATACTACTCTATGTTCTCCCTCCATCCCCCCTCCTCTCTCTTTTTTCTGTGCCTAGGTCACTCTACCACAATTCTTTTTCTTTGCGTTTGTGGGGTCGTGAACCTTGTTGGGTGCATTTATTAGGGACAGGTAATTTAGGTTACACTTCCTTTGAATATACATTGGTTGTTATTGTATGTTCATTATATTATTATTATATTGCACTGTGGTTATTTACACAAAGAGATCATTCTTCATTGTAGCACTTTAAGTTCTTTCTATATATATATATATATATATATAGATAGATAGATAGACATACAGAATATACAGTGTTCGACAAACCCAGTCGCCAGGGCGCACCTGGCGAATGGATATTGCCTGCTGGCGACTTACAATTCCCCGGCTCGGAAGAAAGGAGAGGAAAAAAAATCCCCCTGCCGGATTGGCTGACTCATGTTAGTGCGCTCGCTGTCAGGACTTTTTTTCTGTTTTGTTTGCGTGCAGCCAGGCCTGCCCTGCCTTTTCTACAGAGAGGTAAGTACCGTGTCATGCCCTGTCATGCCTCCCCCCCTGTGTGTGTGCATTTGTTTATATTCTGCCCCTCTGGCGGCTGCCCGCGCGGTGTCCCCCCTTCGGTCCCCTTGGTTTCCCGAACGGAGCGGGAGAAGGTAGCGAGGTGCGCCCGCTGGAGCGGGAGGTACTAGCCCGCTGGAGGGGGTGGGAGCGCTTCCCTTGCTTCCCGGTGATCCCATGCATCCCAGTGCTCCCCTGCCTCCCATGGGTAAACTGTCTGGGTTGCGGGAGATGTGTGCGGGGGGCGGGGGGGGAGGTGAGAGGGGCGGCGGTGGTCCTCGATGGCAGCGCGAGGCTGACCTCTATTTGTGCTTTCAATACCTGTATTGTGTGTGTGTGTGTGTGTGTCTTTTCTGGCGCTGAGGTGAGGTGTTTGAAGAATGTACTTGCAATCTCTTCTATTGAGCAGTGACCTCAGGGAAAAGGAGAGAAAAAAGACAAAACATGCAGGGAACCTGCAATAGTGTATTACCCAAGGGATGACAGGGTTATGCAATGAAGGAGCAATTTATTACATTAAAATGACAAGGTTAAAATAACCATGGGTGACAATTGATGAACATACATATAAAATACATATAAAAATGCTATTAAACTAATTAGATGGTGGACATGTGCCTCAGCACACTCTTGCACTACGGTGCTTGGTCCAACAATTCTTGTTCTTTGCTCCGTCTGGTTTAAAATTGGAATCCTACTTACCAGAAGTGAATAGGATGACGAAGAGAGACATCATTTGTACTTTCGAAACGCGTTGGAAGGTTTTTTGGCACCGTTGAGCCACCGTAGCTGAGGATCAATACTGGTGACGTCATCGCGCCGTGCGGATCGTGTGTATTCCAGGAAGCAAGGCTTGCAGGAGCACTGAATCGGATCCCCGGCAGCAGAGACCAACACAGCTCCAGGCGAACGGCGATATCAACGGCAAAGACCATAAAACCAAGTGCTTATTTCCTATTCACTTCTGGTGAGCAGGATTCCAATTTTAGACCAGACGGAGCAAAGAACAAGAATTGTTGGACCAAGCACCGTAGTGCAAGAGTGTGCTGAGGCACATGTCCACCATCTAATTAGTTTAATAGCATTTTTATATGTATTTTATATGTATGTTCATCAATTGTCACCCATGGTTATTTTAACCTTGTCATTTTAATGTAATAAATTGCTCCTTCATTGCATAACCCTGTCATCCCTTGGGTAATACACTATTGCAGGTTCCCTGCATGTTTTGTCTTTTTTCTCTCCCTTTCCCTGAGGTCACTGCTCAACAGAAGAGATTGCAAGTACATTCTTCAAACACCTCACCTCAGCGCCAGAAAAGATCATTTCCAGCCCTCAATCCAACTCTGGGTAGAAGATACCAGAATATTCTTTTCAAGGCAGCTCCAGGACTACCATTTGGACTCTGTATCTAAGGTTCATTATTATCTACCATTGTTGTTTACATAAGCGCTGATCACACACCTATTATTTCACCTATGTGTGTGTGTGTGTGTTTGTGTGTGGGAGAGAGTGTTTGTGTGTGTGTGTGTGTGGGAGAGTGTGTGTGTGTGTGTGTGTGTGTGTGGGAAAGAGTGTGTGATCGAGTGTGTGTGAGCGAATGTGTTTGTGTGTGACACCAGAAGTAACCACCCAGTCACCCACCCACCCACCCACCGACCGAGCCAGTAAGTCACCCCGTCCGTCACCCACCCACCTAAAGAGCCAGTCAGTCACCCAGTCCGTCAAGTCAGTCATGAACCCACCCTGTCAGTCCATCATATATATATATGTGTGTGTGTGTGTGTGTGTGTGTGTGTGTGTGTGTATATATGTATATATATAACTGAAAAAGACAAAAAAAGTCTCAAGAAGGAGCACTCAGAATATCCACTACTGAATAAACAAAATTTAATGTTCAATATAACATGTATTAAAAAAAATAAAAGACCAAAGACACAAACAAAAGGAGGGGGGGAAGGGCCTAAGAATTGAGGTCTTGCAATCTGTTGGATCTTTATCTTCAACCAGCCCCTTTATGAGGTTCAAGGGTACATTTCGATCCCAAGGGGGAGAGACCCAAACTGACTATAATTTGGAATGGCTTCCTCTCTAGTGTAGAGGGGGAGGGCACACAGTCTGCACCCGGATTGGCTGCATACAGACCAAGTTCCACCTCCAGCACTGTCACTCAGAGAGGCTGCCTGACGATGGGGAAATCCCAAGATAATAGCCTGCCACAGCCTGCAGCTACCAGGACTTACATGACAGGGGAAGGGGGGTGGGGGGAGGCAGCAAGAGGATAGCCAGAACCAGCCATGGCTGCATATATTTATATATATAATGTGTAGAGGTATCAGTCTCGTGTTAGCCGAGCTTTAATAATCAAAAATGAATAGACGATACCGTTCTGTGGCTAACTGAATGTTTTTATTTGTGCGAGCTTTTGAGATACACTGATCTCTTCTTCTGGCGGTGTTACATTGAATAAAGCAGGCAAGGGTTTTACTTAAAAACAGTGTCTCTTGGAATGTAATCTGTGACCAGAGCCCATCCCTCCCCCATGTGGCGTATGTGATTTATGACTTGAGGTGTTAAATAGTCCCTGAATGTTAGTGATGTAGGAGTATGTGTATGTTTGTGTGTGTGTGTATGTAAATATTAATAAATAAGGAGCCCACAGTGTATACAGCGCTTTACAAAAGGTGTGTGGAGTGGGAGTGTATATCAATGGTGTGGGTAGGTGTGGAAATGTAAGATATATACACCCACACACACATTCTATTAATAGTTCAGATCATTGTTATTATTATGTATTTTTATCATGCATTCTAGGTTGGGTGGTCGAATCTTACAGTTTAAGATACTAACTCTTGAAGAAGCCGTGATTTTATTGCATGTTTTAAAGAATAGACACATTGTGAGTGTTCATTTTTAAGAGTGATGTTTATATAAATAACTTTTTTACCATCTTCACTATTGTCTTCTTCTCTGCTTTCTCTTGGACGCTTCCTCATTTACTAGACTACCACTACCAAGATTTGCCACTATTATGGATTTGCTCTTGAAAATGGGACATATGTGAGTACCACTCTGACCACCAGATCCAAGATCCAATTTTAAGAACATATTGCCTTTCTGTATTTTTTCTTGTTTTTTTCCGATAACTACATTGCGCTCCAGATTTTGATGACGATAGTGTAATCTTGCCTATGTATATAGCAACCAATGTAGACATAGGCAAGATCGGCCTAATGCAAGCCTGGGGTGGGTGATAAAAATTGGCCATATTGTTTTACCATGAAAATAAAAGAGAGAAATGGCAGAGCACAACCGGAAACATCCACAACAGAGAATTTAAAAGGAAAGTGCGTTATCCACAAAAAGTTGAATGGCCATGGAGGGAAAAATGGCAAGGCATTACCCTACCAACATGTTTCGTGCTACACAGAGCACTTTATCAAGTTGATAAATATTATTACAAAATAATTTGTCTCCTCAAGCTGCTCTCCGTGGACCGCTCACGGGCACGTGCGCGCGCGCGCATTATAGATGTTCACATTGACATCACATGATTCATCGTGCAGCATTCAAGCGTGTACGGGCAGCCTGGACACGGCCTGCGCAAACAATGCCAATCTAGACTATATATATCGTATTGCACAGTATTGTCTCCTGAGCCCCATCAGAAAGTGACGTTTTTAGCATTTATATTGTTTTGCGAATTATTATATTTTTGTAATTTTCTTGGTATGTAAACCTGTGATATTGGCCATAAACCACACGCAATAATCAATGGAATATCTTTAGCATTGTCAATGAGATTACAGTAAATGAAAATTCAGGTAGAGCAATATAAAAAAAAACTTGTCATTAGTCCTCACAAAACTAAAGACATTTCAAGATATAACCTACTAAATATATTAAATTCCTCATAGGGGATTCAAATAGTGAAAAAAGCTGGCAATGAAAAGGCAGTTTTCAGAAATGCCCTGATCATCCAAGACAAAGCATTACATGGTTTAGTAGCAGCGCTGAAAAAAAGATTCGAAAATGTCCATCCATGTTGTTAAATGCATTTAAATGCTGTGAGCCAAAATACATCCTTTGCTGTTTCTTACTAAAATTAGCTTTCATAAAATATCCTCCTGCGTACCCACTTAGTAATGCTGTTTATTTTTAGGTTTTACCATTCTACCTGGTGCATTACAGGCTCTACAGGAATAAATTGGTACAAGAAATACAAAAGTTGACCATATCAGCAGCAGTTGACATCTTACAGAGGAGAAATGACTCATATAGTATAATACATATAATAATCATGCTATAATAGATCATTTGTCTGTTTAATCTATTCAACATCATGAAGCAGTACAGTATTTGCACATTAATTAATGTGAACTTTTCTGTGAAATTATCATTTTTAAAAATTGCAACTCTAGTGTTTCATTACTTGCAGCCATTAAAACTGGTATTTTATATCCATAGAGACGTCTCCTCAGCTGCTGGCCAGTGCACCCCTGTCTTCCCTTCCCCGGCTCTCGCGCCCCCACCTACCTTGTATGCGCGTCAAATGATGCTGCGGCGTCATGTGACGTCACATGACCCCACGGCGTCATTTGATGCCGCATTACACAGCCGCATGAATCCCGGTAAGTGGAGTGTTGCAGGGGCCTCACGCGATCCCCTGGCATTTAATTAAATGCCTAGGGGGAAAAGCGCGGGGCCTCTGCAACTGCCCACGACCCCCCAGTTTGCGCACCCCTGGAATAGAGTAAGGGTTAGTGGGTGAGTTGTTCTGGGCTGTACTTCAGAGTGTGAGGATGCAGCAGAGAGCCTCTCCCCAGACGGAGCAGGCTGAGGCCTTGCCCCAGCAGGGGGTAAAGTATCTATGAAGAGAGATAGTCAAGGCCTAAAGTCTGGGTACTGCATTCAGGGACTGTGACCTGTGTATACCATCATGCGTGTACCAATAAACCCAGTTATACCCAATATGGTGTTATGATTGAAATGTCCACTAAGAAGAAGTGCCCCTGAGGTTCATCCTGGAAGCCTCAGGATCCTCTTGGGCTGGAGGTGCTGTCACTGAAAGAACCAATGTGAGCCTGTCCTGATATCCTCCCCACACCACCGCAGAGATTTCCAGCCTCCTGTTTACCAGCCAGGTATGCACCAGCAGCACAAAATACATCAGTAGCGAAGCCATCTCACATAGGGTGGGGGAAAAGGTGCTACACACACTAGATCTATCAATAGGATTTCTTTCTTTGGTACATCCGGTGCAACCTTTTTGCCCTATATTCTCACCACTTCCAATAGATTCAAATATATTAATAGCCAAGTACAAATAGATTCCAAGTGAGTCAACACATATCTGAAAATCAAAGAAGAAAATGCAAACAGTACAAATTCTTGTGCTGTAATAAGCAACAATCAATGCAGAGATTTTAAAACTAAATGAACAGTTTATTAAGGATTAACTTGTGTTCGTCAGGCAGAATATAAGGCTAAGTATATCTTTATATAGCGCCACCTATGTGCATAGACTTTCACAACAGTAATACACATGACATAATTATAATACACATAATGGGAATACGCGCTTGAATTAATTGCAATTAAAGTGCTGGTACAGTAAGGGGTCAAGGTTGATGTATGAGGTGTATAGTATCAGCCACAGAGCTACCCAAGTGAACCACTGCAACAGTGAACCACAGAGACTTTATTACTGTGTGAAATGTTTTTTTTAATCAAAATTGGACGTGTGCCATGTTTTCTCCACTTTTCCCCTGACATTTAGTGAAAATGTCAGTATACCCAGGACCATGTGACCTTGCACATTGACTGTTAAAGCTTAGTGAATATTTTTTTGCAAAACTTACCGTTTGCATTAAGTTTTTCACGCAAAAATACAGACAATTTTGCATGGATCGCAAGCTTTACAGACAAGTTTGCTATATTTTTGTATATGAATAACCATGCATGTACGGTAGATCTTTTTTTTTTTTTACTTTATGACCATCCAGGCAATTTAAAATATAGGCATAAGAGCACAAGACGTGCTATCCTGAAGTGCTAATCTCCATACTGATTAGCCATCACAAAGTCTTTTTTAAGTAGTGTAGTCTAACAAAAATATACGAAAGGATTCCACAATGAAGGATGAAAAAGGGAAAATTAAGGCAATTACTATATACAGTATGTGTTGAAATTGTGGCTCAATTTTGTAGCAAATCTTTAGTGCTTCTGCAACCTTTAAATAATCAACATTATCTATTATTGAACATTTCTTTAAAAGAACAAACCTTTAGCTCATCTTTTAAATGTTAAGTGATAGCATGCCTTTTCAGAATGCCATTAATGCATGCGTCCAGCTGTTCAACAATTGCAAAGCTTTTAGAACTGTCTATGCTGCAATGAATGCTGTTCTAATATTCGTTCTATTGCCAGTTTTAGCAAAGTTTTAGAAGGTAAAGTTTCTATGACTTTGTCATCTTTCTTGAATGCTGGGGGCCTTCCTCTATAAAGTGTGATAGTGTTGATTCGGCGCAGAAATCCCCATTGACGTCAACTGGACTTTTTGTTCGGTACCGGCAGATCAGCACCATCACATTTAATAGAATTAGAATTACCCCCTAATGGGGTAGATCCACAGAAGGACATTACTTTTGCACTAATAACGATCGATCCCGAAGGGATGTTATTTTTTTTTTCATTTTAACCGGTATCCTCAAAGCTAATGAGATGCAAAAATGAGTACAAAAAAGTAGCAGCGCTAGTAAGGGGAATTTCCGTGGAGCAGAGACAGGATCTTCAATACACTGCACATGCGCCTGGGCAAAACTTGAACTCGTGTTAAAGATGTATTACACATGTGAGTTATCTAAAGCTAACGCCATTATTGTTAGAATATGAATACATTTGACTATTTTTCTTTTTTTTCGTTATTTATCGCGTCAACCTTCATTTAATTTCTTTGCATCTTATTAAAATGTATTTCATTATTATTGTAGAGATATATATATATGGATAAACATTATTGTACACCCATATTTAATGCAGTCATGATTACATTATAGCAGAGTATGAGAAATAAATCCCAAAGATGGTGCTTCCAATATCCAGGAAGATGGTAGCAATATAGCTACAGTGTCCAGGACCTTAAATAATAAAAGGAATCCATCCAAAATCCACTAATAATGTGTATAGAGTGGTATAGGGCTCACAATGAAGCCATATATAAGGACCCAAATAATCAGGACACACTCACTCAGCACAAATATAGGATTGAGCTCACACGTGAAAGAACTCACTCCGTTAACAGCGCCTAAGTGGTGGTCCGTCGGTCCATAGGGTGGAGCACTGCAAATACCTCTATAAACACAATGGCCATGAAGGAATCAGTCCGGTGGAGTATGCATAAAAAAGAGTTTGATAAAGCGCCATTTGGCGTGAAACGCGTTAGAGGACCTTGTCTGTAGCTTTTGCTATTATGCATCCTTAATAAAGCATTTTTATTTTTCTATGTTAGCCTCCAGCCCTATTTTCATGCTGTGCTCTACCGTTTTCTGCTCTTCTATGATTACATTATATATCATATTAGAGCACATGAACATATCACTTTAATCAATTAAAAACATACTATAGTTTATGATGTGTTTCAGACATTAATATGATCCATAATCTATATCTTTGTATGACACATGTAACATTTGTAATGAAAGGGTTAAGTCCTATACTCAGTCAATATTGTAGCATTAGTCCCATGTGCTAACATGAACAGAGGTCTGAGGATCTCCGTTGTTAGGTAGAACTGCTCATTACCGTATTATTTGCACACGAGTAAATTATACATACCTTAAAAGTTAGCAATCCGATATTTTTCATGTTAATGCGAAGGGATCATAACGCAAATCCCTTTTGGGGATACACGTTACAAATATTGATATGTTAAATGGCGATAACGTGCTGGGAAAAAAAATTAACGGACCTGTGAGGATTTACCCCTATCTGTCATATATTGTTACTAAAACAGCAACGAGTGAAACTACTGTCATTTTTTGTTAATGACTACTGAAACCACTTTCATCCTCCACTACCTTGCCTAATCTTGTCTGTGCCTTTGGGGGGGAAGGGGGGCTGGGATTGGGGGGAAGAAGGGGGTGCTTTTCCGTGTGTGAACGACTGAGCCACTAATTGAGTAACCTGTGCTGAGGCTGAGATATTCTGAAAACCAGACCTGTTGGTGCCTGATTAGTGGTCTGCTATTTTTTTAAAAAATATTTTAATATTAGATTCACGAGCATTGATTATTTCCTTTTACATTTGTTTATCAAAACGAACACGGACTCAATAAATATGGTAACAGAAGTATTACATGTGTAATTACACTTAACACAATGGCCACACTTAAATTTACATTAGGTGTTTTTAACAATGTTTCCTTTTTTGATTATACAAATTCACTACGTGCCAACCTATTACCCACATGATTACCTTTTCCATATGTAAATGTGGAATTATTTGACCGCAAATTCTATATTCTGTACAAGTAA
The DNA here is from genome assembly GCF_040206685.1 of Ascaphus truei. NCBI lineage: Eukaryota > Metazoa > Chordata > Amphibia > Anura > Ascaphidae > Ascaphus > Ascaphus truei. Next base: position 398,467,849 of record NC_134483.1, read on the forward strand.
AGGTGATTGCCATCGGATTCTCTATGACTATTGCTTTTTATCTTTGTACTGTATGTCATTTAGAGAAATTACATATATTTTATTACAAAGATCCTTTTTATTAATATAGATTACATGGGTTTCTTGATGATGCGCTGGTTTTGTGGCTTGATGATTTAGATCAGCGGTTCTGAACCATTGGTACATGTTCCCCCAGGGAGTACGTGAGATTTATTTCATACATTGTCCAACACAGCACTAAGAAATCCTGCTCTCATGGAGCTTATTCTGGCTGCAGTATTGCAAGTGTCAACCAGGCTTGGGACACAGGAGAAGAACTACAACTGAAACAACTATAAAGGAGAAGAACCCCAAGTTTATAGCACTCTCTCACTGAGATGGATGATTAATATATGGATTAAAATAAGTTTAATTAGAACCAACCGATAAAATACAGGACTTTAAAATACCAATTAAATAGTGCATTAGGAAACGTTAGGGATACGCGTAAGAGTGTATATCAGTACTTTTTGTCCATGTTTTTATAAATAAACCCTTTTGATTATCATATCCCACATCTTCCTGTTTGTGAGACGCAGTGCACCGGTCCTTTCCCTTATGGGAGTTCCCGTTTGGGATGTTCACATATCATGCTCATTACACCTGGGAGCACGCCGGATAGGAGATTGCCTACATGCCTTCATTCATTATTCCGGTAAGCGGTGACGTCAGGCTGGCAACGGAGAGACACCAGGAGCCCCTTCTTACTGGTTACATGCGGAGATGCTGAATCGCGGAGTCTACGGAGTCCACAAGTAGAGATACAGTACAGCGTGGGGGTTTATAAAGTACCCTGCAGTTCGACATTATTGTGCCAAGTGTGTCGTGCCAGTCGATGAATGCACCTTGAAGGAGGATACGCAAAGTTACAGACCGGTGGGCCAACAGGACTAAACAAACGACGATCGTGCACTCGCTTGCTACTTTCATCAAGCCGTGAGTAATGCGACTCTCATTGTGCGTCCTATAACGTTTTACTACAGAGTGAGATTTTCTCTCCTATCCACAAAGAGACTTGTGAGGTATACTCTATTGAGCACCGGATTTTGGAGCAATTCTTGTTCCGGGGTTCTGTTTCCCCCTTAGGGATTTGCTCCGTGAGATCGTCGGATCTACCAGAGCCTTAATAAGTGTAGGAGCAGGGCAGCGCATGAGCTCCCAAGTGGAGTCTGAATTCTGCGATACACGTGGTGAGCCCTGCGCGTGCACGTCTGGCAAGTATGCCGACGCGTGCATTTCGCTAGAGAAAGCTTCATCAAGGCCAGTAGAAGGGGGGTGTCCCATAGATCTGTAAGGTTTAAATAGCAGCACTAATTCTATATCCCGTTTGTATTAACCCCATCGTAGCCACATGCATGCGCGGTTGAAAGCAAGCCAAGTAAGTAGAGACAGGCTTAATTCTGTTATGTAGTTTGCTGAGTACTTCAACTTGTGATGATGTTGCACACAGTTATTAAACTCCAAGGTCCAAATAATTGAACCAACAATTGTGTACACACTATACATGTCATGCATGGGGTAGATGCCAGTGGGTTAAATGGGTTATGCCAGTGGGGTAAACCTACACAGACCCCTAAAGGTAGGGGTAGTTGCTATGATTCTAATAATTTGCATAGTGGTATGATTTATGTAATTGATTGCATAGTGGTTTTAATTATTTTATTGAATGCCTAGTGGTTTTATTTCTTTAATTGATTGGTTTGTGGTTTTATATAGTTAATTGATTGGTTGGCTAGTGGTTTTAATTTTTGTTTCTGGGTGTTTAGGTGCTTGTTGTATCTGTTTTATTCTTGTGTATTTTTGACATTCATGCTTTTGTATTTTTGTGACCATTGACTGCTATAGTAGCTTATCATGCCCATATTATATGGGTATGATGTACTACTAGGGCACTCAATGGGTACACAGTGGGTATAGTGGGTCCGGGGTGGGTGGTTAGGCTTCCCGGGTGGGTAGTGGGCAGGGTCGGTTAACCCCTTAATTACTACAGCAGTTTTTAACCGCTAAGGTGATTAAGGGTTTGGGGCCATTAGATTGTATTTTTTTATGTATTCTTACTGGCATCGGAGGACATGGCCCTGCAGTACAGGAATGTTATCGCAGGCCAGCGGGGACCCATGGTGACCCCCCAAGGACCCACAGATGCCCACGGGGACCACTCGGGGACCCCTGTGGGGCCCCGGACAACTGCAGGGACCACCCGAGGGCCAACAGACACCCGTGGGAACCACCCGAGGGCCCCCAGACACACATGGGGATGACCCGGGCCCCCCCCCCCCGGACTCCCACGGGGGACCACCTGGAGGCTCATGGAACCCCCGTGGGTGCGCTGTGGGACTTCAGACACCCATGGGGACCTCCCAGGGACCCCCGCTGGCCTGTGGTATTAAGCCTGTGTGTTAAAATATAAATAATGGTTTTATGTGGGGGCACAGGGGGTAAGTTGTGAATTGGTGGTTGTTAGGTTTTAATTTTATTACTAGTGTATTGTAGTAGAAGGTCTCCGGAGTAGAACCGCATTGATTTCAGGTCCGGGGTCCCCCTGCTTCCCGAGATACAGGCTCCGTTATAGGGTGCCGGTATCTCCAATGCATGTACAGTAAATGTCCAGCGTCACATGATCCCCTGCTCATCTACAAATTTAAATTAAAATATTTTTATTTTGGCCGAGATTTGCGCAGAGAGAGAGGCGACTCTCTCTCTCTGCAGCAAAAAGAACACGCTGGGTGAGCCCTTTTTGGAGATCATCTTAGCGCCAGCTAGTCGCCATTTGTTGAAATGTTGCTATCATTGGTATTCGGGGCTTTCTGCATGCAACAAATGGCGATTTAAAAACTCTGGCGATTTTTTCTATCGGACTTTACTGCATGGGGCCCCATATTGTGTAAGGTAGTAGAATCAGAGCAGGATGTAATTTCTTTCCAGAAGGACTTGGATAGACTGGAAACTTGGGCAGGGAAATGGCAGATGAAGTTTAATACAGATACATGTAAGGCTATGCATTTGGGAAACAAGAATAAACAGGCAATTTATAAATTAAATGGTGCAAAATTAGGTCAATTCTTGACGGAGGAGGATTTAGGAGTGCATGTAAACAGTGTCATGCAGTAGCTGCAAAGGCAAACATGATCTTATATTGTTGTAACAGGGGACTTATCCCTGTTCAGTAATGTTCCTTTAATCTAGCAGTGTGGTAGTTAATTACTAAACACCACCTGCCTGATTAGATTGTTACAAAAAGCCTGCCTTTGAGACAGGAACAGACTCTCTTTAGCTCTGACTGAGAGCTGACCTTTGGAGACACCACAATGTCTTGAGTTCTGCCAGCCACCCAGCAGAGCTGATTGCAAGACACCCAATAAGACTTCTAAACCTGGATGCTGGTATTTTTCTGTGCACGCACGGGTGCGGTTCCAGGAGAGCAGAGAAGCTTACTCTACAGCTGATAAACAGATAAGACTTTCATTATTAAGAGACTGCTTATATCTGCTTATTTTCATGCTATATGTTTGGGATGGGAGAAATGCTTAACTAATGGAGATGTGAACTAATTGCAAGGATTTCACTAGAAATACTCCCAAGTGAATGGAAGCTTTGTTCTCCCCTGTGTTTGGATAATTTCCTGATAAAAAGGAAAAGGCACAATAAAGCCTATTATAATTTCACATTATAACGACTCCAATTGTGTACCTCTGTGAACATCCGTCTACATTTGGTGTCCGAGGTGGGACAAGAGGTGTCTTTGTAGTTAAAAAGGACCGGAGATTTTTATGTGAATTTTTTTAATGCTTTTTGCCTACAAACAGTCTGAGGAAAAAAAAACAAAAAAAATAAAAACCTCTCATGCAGCAGAGGCAGAGTTAAAGGGATGCACACCACTGAAACTTACAAAAACCCAGAAGACACTGCTGAAGTAGCTAAACCTTATTTTGCCTATCACAAAGTGTAATATGGTCATTGAAATAGGGGTCTTGCCTTTCAGCCATAGTCAGGGTTCAAGAAGTGAGTCAGCCCTTGGAAAGGGATAGGTGTTTGTTGTTTTCAAAAGTTTTGCTGAAGCAGTGAATACAGATGGTGACCCACGAGTGGTACTGATTTTGCAGATAAAGGTTGCCACACCGCATAGGACTACCAGCTGTGAATGGAGTATATGCAGAAAAGTGTGAAAATTGATACAAGACTGTGCTGAAGCAGGGGAATTTTTAGCAAACAAATGCTGAGTGTAAAATTGCCCTATAAAGGAAAAAGGTTTTTCAAAGCCAATTGTTGAGTGTTGAGTCACCCTGCCGGGAATGAAAGAAATAGTCCACTGCAAAGAATGTTTTTTTTCTGCAAGTAAAAAAGTATGCCTATTATCTTGGGAGCAAAACAGACACCCAAAGAGTGAAGTGTGAATGCCATAATACCCAAAGATGAGACTGAAAATTACTGAACTCAGGCAGAAAACCAAATTTTGTTGCTTAAAAGGAGGGATTGCACCCAGCAAGTAAATGGTGTATAGCAAATAGACTTTTTTTTTTACCTAGCCGCTGCACAACTTGTATACCTGATAAAAGAAAATGCATGCACAGTACTGCTGATATTGAAAAAAATTTTTTTTATCCAAGAAAGAAAAGTCTACAGAGATGCCTGTGAGAGCTACGACCTCTACAAGCAAAATATGCCCATCTGTAGGACTACCACAATTGGGGGTTCTAGCAAATAAAGTGGCAACAGCTGCAATAGCGCCTCCTGAGGTCAGGAATAAAATTACACCTGATAGCCTAAAAATGGAGGACAAGATGCAGCGTTCCTGTAATGAACCCTGCCCCACGGAAGACTGGCCCTTCCAGTCCAATAAAGAGGAAGACATCTCTTACAGGGAACCCGAACCGAGTCACACCCACAAAACACCCCAAGAATGATGGGGGTGCCTGAACTCGGCACGAACAGAAAAGACCGCTTCCTTTGATGACGAATATGATCAGCAGGAGACAGAGCGGGAGCAGTGGATCACCGAATATTTCTGTCAGCTAAAGCAGCTGCAAGAAAAGCCTGGCATATCTAATGAAGCTGCTAAAACTTCAAATGAAGATGGAGACCCAAGTATCCCTGAAGGGACGGTGTCATCCAAATCAAAAAGGAAGAAAAAGAAAAAGAAAAGCACTTCTTCACTTACCGTGGAAGGAACAGACACGTCCGCAGATCCTGTGGAGGAAAAGGGGGACCGAGTTGCCCTGCAGCCTAGAGAAAATGGAGAATTCGTCCCACGGTTAACCGAATATCCAGAGGGCCCAAGGCAGAAGTTGTGTACCCCAAAGAAGTGTCTGTCCGGTGCCAACAGTGAGGAACCCTCAACTAGTCATCCCAGGGAAGCGGAGCCGGAACCAGTGAGTGACGATCCCTTGACCATCCCTGAAGACGCCCTGAAAATTCCAGGAATGACTGTGATCTGGTCTGTGAAGAATTAGGAAGAGAGAGAAAAAATAATGCTGAGATACAGAAGACTGTGCTCGCAATTTATTCTGCGGCCAAGACCGAATTGGAGGATCTCAAGACTGAGCTAGATACTGCAAAGGCTACTATCTCCGCCATGGATGAAAAGCAGAGCCAATCTGTTAAAATGGTGGCTACGCTAAAGCGGAAGTATGAGGAGGCACTGAAGCAGATGACAGTCTTCTAGCAAGAGGTTCACACTCTTCGTATAGAGCTTGATGCCTCACATCATGAGACCAACAGCTGCCGCACAGACCTGGAAGTTTCCAGAAAGGAACTACACAGTCTCACTGAGGAGCTGGACATTGCTAAAGAAACTATTGGTAATCTTGGTACAGTTCTCAAAGTCTCTCAGAAGGAGCTTCAGACCCTCAACCTAGAAAAGGAAGTCTCACGCCAGGAGATTGTCATTCTCAAAGCAGATGTGCGTAAATGGAAGGAGGACTGCAAAGAAGCCCTGAAGAATACAGAGACTGAAAAAGGAGAAAGTTCAAGATTAAAAAGAGAAAACTTAAAACTGAAAGAAGAAAATTTTCAGTTAACAAAAGAAGTCAAGGAAAAGTTTGACGCAGAGCACCGACTGCAGAACCAACTGCAAGGTCTGCGTACACACCTCCAGTATGCTGAGGAGAAGCAGCAAACGTTACAGGAAGAAAAACTGCAGGCTGCTAAAGAGGTACAAGCGCTGCAGGAACGTCTGAATACCCAGTACGTCCCCACAGAGCAGTATGAGGAGCAAAAGGCCACGCTGCATGTCTTTAGAGCATCGTTGGAAGCGGAGCTTCGATACCAGGTGACTCTGTATGAGAGGGAGCGTGAGAAGGCTCAGAAACTGGAGCAAGAGCTGGAGAGACAGAGAGACTGTTCCATTCCCTTGAGTCAGTACACCAAGGAGAAAACAGACGCAGCGACAACCTTGACGACAAAAATTACAGAGCTCCAGAAAATGAAGGAGACTCTGATACAGATTCCTCCAATACGGAAAAAGGTATTGGCTCTGCCCAAGCACCAGTATCCCACAGTAACTAATGCCCGTGAGGACAAGGGTACAGTGAGAGTTGGGGACTCCACGCAACTTCAAAACAAAATTACGAAGTTTGAGCCACCAAAGAAAGCACTAGCCAAACCTACAGCTGCCCAACAGGCAACAAACAGAGGTAAGAGTGCAGAATCAAAGCCAGAAGAATCCTTAGCTGAAGAAGCTGAACTGGCGACTCCGTGGTGTGGAGAAGCTGCAGAAAGACCACTTCAAAGACCACTTCAAGAGCAGAAAACTCTAAGGGCTAGTCCTAACTGCTCTACAACTGTTGCCATACACTTTGTCTACAAAAAGAGGAGTGCCCGACGCAACAGAAATCTCAAGACCGCGCACGCGATAAAAAGACTTTACGTGGAAAAAGTCCTCCTCGAGCGACTGAGGAGTGCTGATCTCAAGCATCTTCGGGAGGAGACAAAAATAAACTGGAGAAAGGGCTCCAATCCCAGCGGGACAGAGGGTTCTCTACCTCCATCCACTCTCATTCAAGTCACAGAGATATCTAGAATGAGAGTGGAAGGATGGGCTTAGGCCGTGGTAAGCCCGAGCTTCCCACAAACAGGGGAGGTATGTAACAGGGGACTTATCCCTGTTCAGTAATGTTCCTTTAATCTAGCAGTGTGGTAGTTAATTACTAAACACCACCTGCCTGATTAGATTGTTACAAAAAGCCTGCCTTTGAGACAGGAACGGACTCTCTTTAGCTCTGACTGAGAGCTGACCTTTGGAGACACCACAATGTCTTGAGTTCTGCCAGCCACACAGCAGAGCTGATTGCAAGACACCCAATAAGACTTCTAAACCTGGATGCTGGTATTTTTCTGTGCACGCACGGGTGCGGTTCCAGGAGAGCAGAGAAGCTTACTCTACAGCTGATAAACAGATACGACTTTCATTATTAAGAGACTGCTTATATCTGCTTATTTTCATGCTATATGTTTGGGATGGGAGAAATGCTTAACTAATGGAGATGTGAACTAATTGCAAGGATTTCACTAGAAATACTCCCAAGTGAATGGAAGCTTTGTTCCCCCCTGTGTTTGGATAATTTCCTGATAAAAAGGAAAAGGCACACTAAAGCCTATTATAATTTCACATTATAACGACTCCAATTGTGTACCTCTGTGAACGTCCGTCTACAATTGTATTAAACAGTAAATGGATGGAAGGGAAGTAAACATAATAATGCCCCTATATAAAGCATTAGTCAGACCACACTTTGAATATGGAGTACAATTTTGGGCACCACTCCATAAAAAAGACATTATGGAACTAGTAAAAGTACAGACAAGAGCCATCAAATTAATAAAGGGGGTAGAAAATCTGACTTATAAGGAGAATCTAGCTAATTTAGATGTCTTTACATTAGAAAAGAGGCATCTAAGAAGGGATATGATATGATATGATAACTATATACAAATATATTTGGGGGAAATAAAAGGAGCTTTCAAAACTATTCATCCCAAGGATAGTACAAACGACACAGGGTCATCCCTTAAGGTTGGGGGAAAGCATATTTCGCCAGCATCAAAGGAAAGGGTTCTTTACAGCAAGGGAAGTGAAAATGTGGAATTCAGTACCCATGGAGAATGTGAGGGCAGATACAATAGATATCTTCAAAAAAAGTTTGACATCATTTTGGAAAGGAATGAATACAGGGATATACCAAATAAGTAAACATGGGAAGGATGTTTATCTGGGGATACATCTGATTGTCGGTATATGGAGTCAGGAAGGAATTTCTTCCCCCCCCTTATGAGACATCATTGGATGATGTTTCACGGGGGTTTTTTATTTGCCTTCCTCTGGATCAAAATACTGTAAATACAAATATAGGATAAGTATCTGTTATCTATGTAGCATGGCTGGTCCAGACTGCCTCTGCCTCCTGTCATGTAAGCCCTCATAGCTACAGGCTGTGGCAGGCTATCCTAGGGGAATTGATTACCCCTCCCCATGCTGACTCTCTGAGTGACAGAAGAGGTGGTGCCTCAAGGGTCTGTGTACAGCAAATCATGGTACAGACCTTGTGCCCTCCCCTTCTGGAGTCTCAGAGAGGAAGTGCCAAATTATAAGGAGCTCTCTTCCACCTCTCCTAGCGAGAGGAGGTGTGTGCTGCTCCTCCCAGCTGGGAGTGAGCCAGGCCAGTCAGTCCCTCCTGGGCTGACTGAGCCAGAGATCAGAGGCCTCAAGACTACCAAAGAGCCTAGCACGATCCAGAGGCCTGGGATCCTCTGTGACCTATCTGCATCCGCTGTGTAACATCTGCAGTGACTGCTAAATAAAGCACTTTTGTTTTATATAACCCTGCCTGAGTCTACAGTCTATTGGGCAAGGGTGTGAAAGAAGTCTGTTATGGTGGTGACTGTCTCTGGAAATCCTGGAGCCCACAGGAGCTGGAGGCGCTGACACCCATGCGTGAAGACTAAAGATCACCAAAAAAGGAGAAAACAGGCAGCGCACTGCCAAAAGAGCAGGAGGAAGCTCACAGGTTGAAAAAGAAAAACTTTTATTCCATAACTGGATCAGGCAAAAAAAAACAGATATCCCCAACAGAACCCCACCTACGCGTTTTGGGCTGTGTGCCCTTTATCAAGGTGTCAATAGGAGTTACTCTGTGGACTTAAGTCCTTTCAATAAGTCAGCGCTTGGGATATTATTTGTGCTATATATGTGTGCCTGTGAGCACTAGGCACTAATCCCTGTCCCCTGTAAAGGATGCTGTAACACTAACCTTATACAGTGCCAAGGTCCAGGCGTAAATTTATTTATCTATACAAGGGTCTCTCTGTTTATTTAAGCTCCAGCTACCCATACTCCTGTTCTAAAGATCACCAAAAGCCTGTCCTGTTCCCCACACACTCGTGGACCATTCAGCTCTCCTGGACCCTCACATGTATGACCGTACCACAAACAGCAGTAACGAGTAGCAACATGTTCCAGAGGGGGGGGGGGGACTGTGTTACAATTGGAGGTGCTGCTGAGATAGCAGCAACAGGGCAGGCTTTCAAGGGATATTATAGCAGCAGCAGCAGCAAATGAAGAAGATAGTAAATGAGGCCGGGTCCGGGTCCCTGATGCTACACAGGGACTCTGGGCACCCATATTGTATTCAGGACAGAACCAGATGGGATGTTACCGGGGGAGCACTGTTACCCTGCATCGAATCCAAGACAGGGCCAGGGCAACCCTCACTATGCACTGTGAGGAACCCTGGGTACCTGGGCACATAGACTGTGCAAGTTGGTGCGAGCCCCCGCCGATGGGATCTTAATAGGGGAGCGCTGTTACCCTTCTTCACTCACTGGAAAATGTGTCAGGGCCTTCATAGTGTACCGTGAGGACCCTTGGGAATCAAGCACATAGACTGTGTCAAAGGGATGGGACCTTTCAAGCTCTGGGGCAACCTGTGCGCCATGCACAACGTACTGTGCCAGTTCGGGTCATACCCGGTGGGAAATGTATCCCGGGAGCGTGAACCCCATACCTGTTCTACATGGGATGGGCCCCTTACTGTGTACTGTAAGGGACCTTGTGCACCTTTATTTCTGGATTGTGCAGCAGTCTTGTGTGGGGAACGGGCCCCTGAGGCGTCACAAGGGACCCCGTGTACCTAATCTCTTTACTATTGTGGTGTGGGCTCCAAAATGGTGTCCACCGCATGTTTTATGCTTCCAAAATGGTGCTCCTGTCTGGAATCGGGACTACATGGGCTTGTTGTAAAAGTGCAAGCCTTTTTGCAAACCTCAGTTGCAAGCTTTTGGCGCCAAGCCCTGGCACCGCCCCCCAAAGTGACTGGCTCAGCCGGAACCATATCTTCCTTCAATCCACACAGCCCTGCCTCTAGTTCCACCCAGGGGAGGGGCGACACTACCAGCCATTCAGAGCCTGCCTTTGCTCTTGCAGGAGTCCGCAGCTGCTGCACTCACTTCAGTTATCCAGAGCAGAGTGAGAGAGAGGAGCCACTGCACCACCCTCTGTACATTACCTCCATGGCTACCAGCTCCACTATGGATGAGCTGGAGATTTCTAATTACAATCTTCCTGGCGGTTATTTTGTGGTCAGAGTGAATGGCCAGACCCATCTGCGTTGCGTCTGCCCGCACTGCCGGCTACACTGAGGCAATGCCAGCCTCGAAGCACGGTGCCAGCACTGTGGCACCTTCTACATGGGGCCTGCTAGCCCTGAGGCTTCCGTACATACACATGCATAGACACACACACAGAGATGCACATACGCATAGACACACACACGCATAGGCACACACACAGAGACACACACACACAGAGACACACACACATGGAATTCATAGTTAGTATAAAAATAGAAGTGCAAATAGCTAAAACGGGTTGTGTACCCGAGCACGCACGTTCTTAGTCAAACTTCTTTGCGTTTTGTCACTGAAATTGTGTTTTGAATTTTAATTAAAAAAATCACCATCAAAAATACAATTTCTGTGACAAAACAATAACAAAAGACAAAGAAGTTTCACTTAAAATGCGCGTGCTCGGCACACACACACTTTTTTCTACCACATCTGCACCATATCATTGCTCTATAAGACAAATATTTCATACAGTACAATAAAGGGGGTACACAAAGGGGACATAATGGATGTATGGTTCAGACATACTGTAAATAAATTACAGAAAGGGAGATAAGTAACTGGAAACATAAACAAAATTGGCACCTTGAGTCATTTTTACGGTTAAAGCTTTGAACACTAATGTCAATAATGAAGGTTTGTTTTCAAATGACCTTGTTAACACTTTTTCACATTTAAAATAATAGAAGAGTAACTTAGATCCTTTTCTCGTACATAAATATATGTGTTAAAAGAAAGGGTGAAGCTTGAGGAACATGTCTCCATATGCATGTGGGAACAATTTTAAAATGACATGGGAAATTAAAGTACTCTTAGAATATGTAACATTCTGGTTTTATTTGATTTGTTTTTCTTTGCTACCTCTTTAAATGTATAATAATTTAAATGTAAGACAATAGAACAATCACTTCACAGGGAGATAATAGAAAACATTGCTGCATGGTAAGAAAAATAAAAGTTTGTCATAAAGAATCAATGTATGTAGCATAGCAAGAATTGTTGAAAGCGAGATTAACAATTTTTTTTTTGGAACATGTGGTCCATGGGAATATTTCGGATTGCACATGGAAAACATCAAGCACTGGAAAAACATATGGAAATTTTGATTACAGTGTGTTTAACCCCTTCCAGAATCTCATGTAATTCTTTGTCAAAATACTTTGCCATTTGACCCCGCAGCATCATTTGATGCTGCAGTGTCATGGCGACACGTCGCCAATGCGCCGGCTGAGAGCAGGTAAGAGAAGTTACAGAGGCTCATGCCTCTCCCGGCATTTAATTTAAATGCCTTGGGGAAGAGCGTGGGGCCTCTGCAACCACCGTGCCCCCCTTACAAAATCCTGCACTCCCTGGGGTGTGCACCCCCCAGTTTGCGCACCCCTGAATTAGACAAACAATGAGTAATTCAAAGTCAGTATATGTGAAAAGTAAGTGAACCCCTGGTTTTATCAGTTAAATTAAAGGAGATCATTAGAATCAGGTATTGAAATAATTAGGTAGATCTTCAAGTGTTAGTTTGGGAGGCCCCATCCTATATAAAGATTAGAAACTTTGTGAGTTTGGTCTTCGCCATACAGGTAAGTGGAAACACGTCATGCTACGATCAAAACAATTCTCTGAGGACCTCAAAAACCAGTTATTGATGCTCATCAGTCTAGAAAGGGCTACAGAACCATTTCTAAGGATTTGGAGCTCCACCATTCCACTGTCAGACAAATGGAGAAAGTTCAAGACCACAGTCATTCTACCCAGGAGTGGTCGTCCTACCAAAGTCTCTCCAAGAACAAAGCAGAAAATCATCAAGGAAGTCACAAAGTCACAAAGAATCCCAGAGTAACATCCAAGGATCTGCAGGCCACTCTCGCCTTTGCTAATGCGAGTGTTTATGACTCAACTATGAGAAAAAGACTGAACAAGAATGGTGTTCATGGAAGGATAGCCAGGAGTAAACCACTGCTCTCTAAAAAGAACATTGCTGCTGTCTGAATTCACCAAAGAGCACATAGATGATCCACAAGACTTCTGGAACAATGTTCTTTGGACAGATGAGTCAAATGTAGAACATTTTGGCCTTAATGAGAAACATTATGTTTGGTGAAAACAAAACACTGCATTCGAACAGAAGAACCTCATCCTTACCGTCATGCATTGTGCTGGGAGTGTGATGGTTTGGGGCTGCTTTGCTGCCTCATGGCCACACAAAGAGATCCTTGCTCAGCAAAAGGTAGGTCAAGTTTTAGTGAATGAAGGGCGGTGCTCAATGTGGGATAGGGTAATAAGCACAAACACAACAAGACAAAGAAATCCCTTATTTTGGCACCTGGATTCCCAAATGCCAGGTGAGTATATAATTAGGATTTAACACTTAACTTTGAATGTGTAATTCAAATAAAATAGGGTAGGGCAGCCTGTGAACAGAGTGCTCTAAAGGTAATGAAATAAAATACAAAAACGTGAACTTAAAATTGTTGTGTTTCCAAAATCATCACTGAAACGGGTTCTATAGTATAAGGGAGCAGCTGGTATATTCATCTGCTAGAAGAACCCCTGTATAGTAATTAAGAAATTACTAATATTTAGCAGCACAGGGTGGCGATTTTAACAAATTAAATACTAATGTATCTCTAAGACTCTTAGCCCTTAAATAACCCATTGATCTATTCAGTCTAATATGTAATTGTTTGATAGTTGAGAGATAGGCACAAGGGACAATTTTGTAACTGTATAAAGAGTTACACTCAATTCAGGTCAGTGCATGGTAGTGCTACTACCTATGGTTTACAGGCAATAGTGTATCCCTTTTCCCCTGTGACTGCAGCGCTCGCTGTTTGTTATGAGGTAATGTAGCGAGGTAGTCTGTTTTTAAAGGGAAAGCTACCTGCGTTGTTTTATGCTATATTGCTGCAGGCTTGTGGTACTAGCGAGCATACCATGGACAGTTACGTCCATTTTGGTATTAGTCTTACTCTTTTTGCGTGTAGGTGAACACCAATAGTAGCAGATACAGACACTGTCTATGACAACATGGTGGGATTTAGAGGCGCTCTATTCCCCCCGTTGAATAACTGCCCTTTTCACAGATTAGTGTGAATAGTACAGGGGCGGCTGTTTTGCCATGTATGAAGCTCAAAACACCAAGAAAAACGTTTAGACCACGTATCAATGTATCATTAATTTGTCAAAATCTTCAAGCTGCAAAAGAGTAGAGCAGGGTTGTCTTTTTGTGGAGGTAATTGACACATATATTGGAATGATATATATATATACAGTGTTCGACAAACCTATACATTTGCTCGCCTCGGGCGAGTGGATTTAACCCCCGGGCGAGTATATATTGGCCGAAGCAGCACACGTTTGGTACTAGGTGGCGAGTAGATTTTTTTTGTGTGGCGAGTAGATTTTTTGGTGATTTGTCGACCACTGTGTGTGTGTATATATATATATATATATATATATATATATATATATATATATATATATATATATATATATATATATATATATATATTGTGACAGAAACCAGGGGATGGTAATAAATTCCATATATAGGGCTCCCAGGATACTGAACAGTTTCTATCCTGTCTGGCCTGGGAGTGCAGCCTTATAATACATGCACTCCATCCCACAGTTTTGGGCAAGCGCTGGAACTGAGGGATTTCTGTCACCTGTCATGCTAATTAGAAATCAGGTATGTAAGACTGATTTCCTGTTTGCTCTTGTCTCTTCTCCAGAGCCTGGAAGGCTGCTGAACACAGTGGGGAGAAGCCCCTTCCCCACACAGGTTCAATTGTTCTATTCATTTGGCTAACTCTGCAAAAGTACCTTGTTTTGTTGTTGGAAAGTGGAAAAGCCACTTCCACCCTGAGTTAGGGAAATCTAAGTTAAGTTATCGCTCAGGTGAGCAGCTTTTGTTTTGATGTGTTTTGTTGTATGCACTGTGGCAGTCTCAGTGCCTGGGACTGAATAAACCAGGCACAGCCTGTTTAAAGGAACAGTACGTGACGCCTCCTCATTTAACCTACCCCAAAAGACCGTGTTCTAACCGTCCCGGACAAGCAGCGGAGCCCCGGAGTAAGCTGTTTGTCACATATGGTGGAGAATGCGGGCAGAACACTAAAAGGTCTGGGGGTTAAAGAACTTTAAAAAAAAAAAAAAAAAAAGTTTTTTTTCTCTCTCTCCAAACAAGATGGAAGACGTGGTGAGTGCGCTGGTACGCAATGTCGCTGTCCAGAAAGACGCGAATGAAGCCCTGCAACAGGCGAATGCAAACCAGCAAGAGACAAACTGCTTGCTGAGAGAGGAGCAACAGCGGTTCGCTCAGGGCTTACAGCAGGAACTCGAGATCCTGAGGGGGACTATCAGTAACCTTCCACTGGCAGCGGCAGCCCCAGTTCCGAAAATGACCAGGGCAAGCCACTACCTTCAGAAGATGGGACCCTCGGATGATGTGGAAGCCTATCTTCTCACGTTTGAACGCACGGCACAGAGAGAGGGATGGCCAGAAGCTGAGTGGGCTGGTCTAATCGCACCCTTCCTAAGCGGCGAACCCCAGAAGGCTTACTTTGATCTAGAGCCAGCCGAAGCTAACGTCTATGCAAAATTGAAGTTCGAGATCCTCGCCCGCCTCGGCGTAACCACGGCTGTTCGCGCCCAAAGGTTTCACGCATGGTCCTTCACGATGGATAAAGCCACCCGAAACCAGATGTATGACCTCATCCACCTCGCCCGGAAGTGGCTACAACCCGAGATCAACTCAGCAAGCCACATCGTGGAACGGTTGGTCATGGACCAGTTCTTGAGGAAACTTCCCTCTGCCTTACGCCGTTGGGTCAGTCGGAGTGACCCCCACAATGCGGATGAGCTTGTGGCCCTCGTAGAAAGGTACAATGCAGCAGGAGAGCACCCGCAACCCACAGTCGTGGAGCAACCCCACTACCCGAGGTTCCAGGACTCTTCCAGAGACGGTAAAAGGGTACCAGGGTTAAGGGGAGCTGAAGAGCGGCGACCACCTTCACGCAGCACCAGCAACAGTGGTTCGCACACTAAGGGCAATAGCCAACATGGGGAGCCGGGAAAAGGCTCTAAGTGGGACACAGACTATGTACCTAAATGTGTAAATTGTCATGAGAGGGGCCACACAGCAAAAATCTGCCCACTAAATGATGAGCCCATGCAATGCAACAGCGTGGAACCTTATTCGCTGTTGTCCCAATGTATGCGCCCTAGCCCAGAGGACCCCTTGAATAACCATCTGTGGGCATCTGTAAAGGTTAATGGTAGGAGGGTTCGGGCACTTCTGGACTCTGGGAGCATGGTCACACTAGTGTCCGAATACCTCTTGCCCATTAAGAAGAAACAGGGAAACAGTTCACAAAGAATGGCAATTTGTTGTATACATGGGGATAATCATGAATATTCCACTGTTGATGTTTTTTTTGAAACAGAGTTTGGTTCTTTAGATTTCAAGGTGGGTATTGTACCCAAACTGGCACATGATGTGTTAATAGGGACCGACTTTCCCCATTTTCTAAAAATGTGGTCCCCCGCTCAGAATAGCGCCCAGAGTTCAATAGCGGACCATAACGAAGTATTAGAAGAAATAAATCCTTTCCCGTTTTCAGAAATGGAGGTTGACGAGGGCCCAAATAAGAAGGGGGAAAAGGAGGAGTGCTGTAAAATTCCCTTCCCCATCACTACTTTGGTAGGGAATACCCCAAATCAGGATGTTGATCAGACACTTACCACCCCAGAACCGGATAAGACCCTCGCTGACCTAGAGGTCAGTCCTGGGAGTTTTAAGAAGTCCCAGTGGGAGGACCCCACATTAGAGGTAGCAAGGGGAAATATACGGGACCTGAATAGTACTCTTGGCCAACCAGATAGGTCGCTTGCTTACCCCTGAAACAAAGGGGTTAACCGGCGCCAAAGAGGGTAAATACCAGTCCTGTTGTGACAGTCCAAATACAGTCCTTGGGATGATGAATGGTGATGATTCTCACCTCAGCAGTGCATATGTGAAAAAAGAGAAAGAGAAATAATAGTGCAGTAAATCAACACAGGGGGGGGGGGGGGTGATCACAGATATTGACAAAAAACAACAAACAAGACATACAAACATATAACACTAGCACGGCCTAAATATTAATAAAAAGCATATTTATTGATGTGGAAATGTGCATAAACCGCATCCGGAGGGGTAAAATTGCAACCCTACTCACAAAATGCTGGAAAGGTACAGGCAGATCTGCTGTATGCAGCTGGGCTGTCAAGATGGCGACCGGAGCACTTGTGCTGGCGTCCACACGTGACTAGGAAGCCAGGCAGATGACTCAGATGACGAGGCCTCTGGGCGGACGTGACGTCACCCCCGTTGTGTATTCTCCACCGGCTCACAGGACTCCAGTCCTCCAGTCCTCATCAGCAGCCGCAATATCGCCGTACTTCGGTTCAAAACACTAGTTGGAGACTGCAGAGTTTCTCCTTTGGAACTGCAGACTTCACCACACTGGAACACTCTAAAAACTTGAAACTTCCCGACGCGTTTCGTACGCATGCGCGTACTTCTTCAAGGGATGTGCTTGTCTGATAGTCTCTATGGTATATATACCCTCAGTCCAAAGTCCTGGTTGGTTAATTGGATAAGTGGTATTAACCCCAATTGCTTACCCCTACTTCGAGGTAGAGAACGACCTAGTATATCGGGTTGATAAAAGAAAATCAGTTACAACTAAACAATTGTTGGTACCACGGACATTCCGTAATGTAGTGTTACACCTCGCACATAGTCATCCATTGGGGGGACACCTAGGGGTGGAAAAGACAAAAGAAAAGGTTCTCCGAAGCTTCTATTGGCCTGGGGTTCTGGCAGAAATTACGAATTATTGTTCCTCATGCCCAGCATGTCAGATCACCGCCCCGTTCAAGGCGTACCGCAGCCCATTGGTACCCCTTCCCATAATAGAGGTACCATTTGACCGGATTGCTATGGATCTAGTAGGACCCCTAATAAAGTCTGCTAGGGGACATCAGCATATATTGGTAATATTAGATTATGCCACCCGATATCCGGAGGCAGTTCCCCTACGTAGCACCTCTGCCAAAAACATAGCAAAAGAGTTAGTAGTTCTGTTTTCCCGGGTTGGAATTCCTAAAGAGATTCTATCTGACCAGGGAACACCGTTTATGTCCCAAGTAACAAAAGAGTTATGTAAACTCCTAAAAATCAAGCACCTCAGAACCTCAGTCTATCATCCACAAACAGATGGTTTAGTGGAAAGGTTCAATAAAACCTTAAAGAGCATGTTACGGCGGGCGGTCGATAAAGATGGGAAAAACTGGGATTGTTTGTTACCGTACCTGTTATTTGCCATTAGGGAAGTTCCCCAATCATCCACAGGCTTCTCCCCGTTTGAACTATTGTATGGCCGACACCCAAGGGGCTTACTGGATATAGCCAAAGAGACTTGGGAACACGAGGTTACCCCTTACAGAAGTGTAATAGAGCATGTTGCCCAGATGCAGGACCGCATTGCTGCAGTCCTACCCATAGTGAGGGAACACATGGAGAAAGCTCAAGAAGCACAGAGGAATACGTATAATAAGGGTGCTAGGGTCAGAATTTTTTTTCCAGGTGATAGGGTACTAGTTCTGGTTCCCACCGTGGAAAGTAAATTCCTTGCTAAATGGCATGGGCCATATGAGGTCTTGGAAAGAGTGGGAGAAGTAAATTATAAGGTAAGACAGCCAGGTAGGAGGAAACCTGAGCAAATTTACCATATAAACCTACTCAAGCCCTGGAAAGATAGAGAAGTCTTGTCAACCCTAGTAACCCCAGGTCCGTCAGAGAGTCAAGAAACTGACCCAGAGGTTAGCATAGCTGAAACCCTGTCCGTTCATCAGAAACAAGAGGTTCAGAATTTAGTGAGCAGAAACAAGGAAATCTTCTCTACACAGCCAGGTAGAACTAGCGTAATTGAACATGACCTAGTCTCTGAACCGGGGGTCCGAGTTAACCTTAAACCGTACCGAATCCCAGAGGCCAAAAGAGAGGCTATAAGTTTAGAGGTTAAAAAAATGCTAAAACTAGGCGTAATTGAGGAATCCCAAAGTGGGTGGAACAGCCCTATAGTCTTAGTCCCAAAGCCAGATGGTACAACAAGGTTTTGTAATGACTACCGGAAACTAAACGCGGTGTCAAAATTTGATACTTACCCTATGCCCAGGGTAGATGAACTTGTAGAGAGACTGGGCAAAGCCCGATATCTCACAACCCTAGACCTAACAAAAGGGTACTGGCAGGTTCCCCTCACAGAAAGGGCAAAAGAAAAGACAGCCTTCTCAACCCCAGACGGCCTCTTTCAGTATAGGGTGCTGCCTTTTGGCTTACATGGAGCTCCCGCCACATTCCAAAGAATGATGGATAAAATTTTAAAACCACATGCTCGGTATGCTGCTGCCTACCTGGATGATGTGGTAATCCATAGTGAAGATTGGCAATCCCACCTTCCAAAGGTCCAAGCTGTGCTCGACGCAGTTCGGTCTGCTGGACTAACTGCTAACCCCGCTAAATGCACCATTGGTCTGGAGGAGGCCAAGTATCTGGGGTATTCTATTGGCAGAGGTTTACTCAAACCCCAAACACTCAAAGTGGAGGCGATACAAGGTTGGCCAAGGCCAGTTACAAAAAAACAAGTAAGGACCTTTTTGGGGTTAATTGGGTACTATAGAAGGTTTATTCCCAATTTTGCGACTAAGGCAACCCCACTAACCGACCTCACAAAAGCAAGAGGACCACTTATGGTAAAGTGGTCCCCCGAAACCGAACAGGCCTTTAGAAGCCTGAAAGAAGCTCTCTGTGCCCAACCAGTGTTGGTCACACCTGACTTCTCCAAAGAGTTCGTAGTCCAAACCGACGCATCTGAGGTAGGGCTGGGGGCGGTACTCTCCCAGGAGTCTCAAGGTGAGGAACACCCCATCCTTTATTTAAGTAGGAAACTAAATCCCCAGGAGAAAAATTACTCCATAGTAGAGAAAGAGTGTCTCGCAATAAAGTGGGCTGTAGAGACGCTCAAATACTACCTCTTGGGGAGAAATTTCCGGTTGGTCACAGATCATGCACCCCTTACCTGGATGTGTCAAAACAGGGAAAAGAATGCTAGAGTGACCAGGTGGTTCCTAAGCCTACAACCCTTTAAATTTTCTGTGGAACACAGGTCAGGGCACAAACATGGCAATGCTGACGGGTTGTCAAGGATGCACTCCCTAATATCCATGGTCGCTCATCCCTCAGGGTCTGAGCTGGGGGGGAGGATATGTGACAGAAACCAGGGGATGGTAATAAATTCCATATATAGGGCTCCCAGGATACTGAACAGTTTCTATCCTGTCTGGCCTGGGAGTGCAGCCTTATAATACATGCACTCCATCCCACAGTTTTGGGCAAGCGCTGGAACTGAGGGATTTCTGTCACCTGTCATGCTAATTAGAAATCAGGTATGTAAGACTGATTTCCTGTTTGCTCTTGTCTCTTCTCCAGAGCCTGGAAGGCTGCTGAACACAGTGGGGAGAAGCCCCTTCCCCACACAGGTTCAATTGTTCTATTCATTTGGCTAACTCTGCAAAAGTACCTTGTTTTGTTGTTGGAAAGTGGAAAAGCCACTTCCACCCTGAGTTAGGGAAATCTAAGTTAAGTTATCGCTCAGGTGAGCAGCTTTTGTTTTGATGTGTTTTGTTGTATGCACTGTGGCAGTCTCAGTGCCTGGGACTGAATAAACCAGGCACAGCCTGTTTAAAGGAACAGTACGTGACGCCTCCTCATTTAACCTACCCCAAAAGACCGTGTTCTAACCGTCCCGGACAAGCAGCGGAGCCCCGGAGTAAGCTGTTTGTCACAATATATATACATATATACACAGTGGTCGACAAATCACCAAAAAATCTACTCGCCAAACAAAAAAATCTACTCTCCACCTAGTACCAAACGTGTGCTGCTTGGGCCAAAAGGAGCTTGCCACGATGTTAAATCCACTCGCCCGTGGCCTGCAAATGTATAGGTTTGTGGAACACTGTATATATATATATTTGTTCATATAGATCTGTCATTTGTTTCACTTTTCTTAGCACCTAAAACACACATCGCATAGGGCAGGGGTGTGCAAACTTGCTCCGCTGCGCCCCCCCCCTGCCTGCTCTCCTACTCGGTCGCACCCCCCATACCTCCAATGAACCGTCAAATGACGCTGCGGGGTCATGTCACGTCAAGTGACCCGCGACGTTATTTGATGTCACGTCTCCATGGTAACGGCCATCATTTGACGCTGCGTTGCCATGGAGACGCGTAAACTGAAGCTGGTAAGTAAATTTACAGAGGCGTCATGAAAAACAAAACATCAAATATCAACGTGATGTGGGATATTATTCTCTAGGTTAGCTGGTCTAGTGTCCAACTTGTAACGCTGACCAGTTATAAGGAAATACTATTGTGCCTGTTTGTCACTGATACATTGTTTCCATTCATAGCACTTACCCTACAACTGTTCATGTATTTTCTTTTTATTTGACCAATTTATAGTTCAACTTGTACAGCACTGAGTACATGTTCAGTTCTACTGTATATAAGACTAAACAAAAATACTAATAATAATATTACACACCAAAATCCTAAAACAAGCAGGATTACAATGTCCAGGTTTAGGAGTTAAGGACAAAAGTAATTTTGTTGTTGTTGGAGAAGACAATTCTTAAAATCACTTGAAATCATTCCCGTCATCCTAGGAACTCTTGTGACTATGATGGTCTATGAGGGGTACAGTGGATCAATGGGTTTGTAGAGTACATGCTCCTGCATACCACAATACAAGTTTGTAATGTCTGTATACAGACAGTTCTACTAGTATTGCATTATTGTTACGAGGAATATTAATGTGTATGCCTTACATTAAACAGTTTGCTTTTGTTCTGCTTATTTTGTTTACCAAATGCTTCTGGGAACGCTTAGATTCAATAGATTAATCTTCATGCTACAAATTACATTAATATTTTTTAAGGTATACAATACATTACTGCTATTGCACTCAGATGTTTATTTATTTTATTTTGTAAACTATGCTCTGAGGAGTGCAAATAATTCCTGTTATACATGATTTAGTGGATTAAACCAGCCACAACTAATATGACTTTGTTCAACAACATTGACTACTGTAGAAAAAAAGACTACCACATGATATTGTTTGTATTTGTAAGCAATTATTGTGTAAATGATATTGTTTGTATTTGTAAGCAATTATTGTGTACATTATATTGTTTGTATTTGTAAGCAATTATTGTGTACATTATATTGTTTGTATTTGTAAGCAATTGTTGTGTACATTATATTGACAGACTAATATGTTGTCTTCCTTGCCATATTTTCATGTTCATTTGAAAGAAGTTTTATACTTCGCTTTAATATTAATGGCAACTTTAAGATTAATTGTGTTTTTTATTTTTATTTATTAGTGCCAAAGAAATGTAATAAGTTTAATTAAACCGACAAAGTTGGAAATACATATGAGGCATACATACAACAACAAACAATGATAGGCTTTGAAGATAATGATCATTGAATTATCAGTATTACCTAAAGGAAACATACATGAGTAATATTTTCATCTCTTGCATGATTGATTGCTTGCTCCAGTGCTTGTTATGTTACAGATGGACCTGCCATATTTGCTTACAGTATGCCTCCAGATTCTCATTAGCTGCCTTTGAAAGTAACATATCACAAAGAAGCATTCAAATAAAACAGCATATGGTGTGTGTATACAATACAAACATACAGTTTAGGCATCAAATACATTTGCAATTCATAAGAGGCTAAAATATTAGGGCACATGTTCAGTCTCTATTTCTTATTCCCTTCACATACTATAGATTGTTACACTACAAATAAAGACACAACCCATACATATCTCATGTAAAATGTCAGGAAAACTTTGGGGTTACTTACAATTCATTCCAATGATCCAGAAAAGATGAATACATAATCCAGGTAGCATACTGTATCTGTCTGACAGTAGTTATTCAATAACTAGAAGTATCCCTGGTCCTGAACCTAAGACAGATCCTTCAGTGGTTGTGTTGTAGGCTATTTCTGACTGCAGTGCTACCCAGCAGCTTAAGAAAGCAAACTGATTCCCTCCCCTCTATTGCTTCCCTTATCTCCCTCGCTCTCTTTTAATGACCTTTTGGTGTTACACACACATGCTGTAGGGCCTGCACAAAGCAAAGTGAATCAGGAGGGAAGGAGAAAAGAAAAGCTGGGGGAGGAGAGACGGAAGACAGAAAAAGGGAGAGAAGGGAGGGTAATATTGATATACAGTGGAAGTTTCAAATTGAGTACACAGTCTGTGCACATGAACAGATTATGTCTTTGAATAACAGGAAAAGTGTGTGTTTGTTTCATGACTTTAGGCAACACATGTATTCTTCATTTGCTTGAGTTCTTAGAATGCTGAAACTGTATTCTTAGAATGCCTCATTTGAATACACCCATCACTCCAGACATCTTTTCATTTTCTGCGTTTAATGTTACTGTTTATTGTAGTACATTACTCCCAATATCCTTTCAACAGTTTTGTGACACAAGATGTCAGGGTAACGACAGTATATTTCCTTACAGAGATGTGTAACACAGTGAAAGAAGAAACTGAAATATCTTTAGCAGCACAGACTTCTCTTCTTCAAGAGTCATAGACACAATAACACCAGCAGATTTGTAAGTGCAACATAAATATAGACTTTTATGTGACACCCCCGGCCTGTAGGAAAGTAGAACAATAAAAAAAGTATTAAATGTGTGCTACTAAACTGATGGAATGTGATGTGCACTCATTCCAGCCTAAGGGAGGATCCTCTCATTGCCCCCTCCAAACCTTCAACTGAGCCACTGATTGAGCCACCTGTGCTGAAGCAGGTATAGCCTGAAAACCTGACCTGTTGGTGGTCGTTGAGGACTGGAGTTGCCCACCCCTGCCATAGATAAAGATTCAAGTAGCGGATGACGAGGGTGGATTACAAAGCCTGGACCTCTAGCCCTGCAGTTATTGACAAACATTGACACACGTGGATGTGTCGAGACGCTTATTTTATTCTGATGTCTTGTAAGGGCATTATGTTCTCTCTGATATTGCTGTACTGTATATTAAAAACTTAATGCACTATAAGGATCTTTGTGTTTTTTTTTTCTCGTTTTAAAAGAAAATGTTGTTTTTTTACACAGTAGAAAACCAGCCCTTACATATTTTAAAACAAAAAAAGGCGGTTTAAGTAACTGCTACAGTACCTTAATTTAAGATTGAATGCAATTTTCATTAAAAACAAATATTTTCTTGATGTTTTGGGTGTGTGTGTGTGTCTCTCTCTCTGTGTATGTGTCTCTCTGTTTCTGTGTCTCTCTGTAGCCCTCCAATTTCTCTCTACCCCCTCTTCTCCCCCCTTCCCTCCCCTCTCTCCCCCCTTCCCTCCTCTCTCCCCCCACTGCTCTCTCTCCCCCCCCCTGCGCTCACTCTCTCCCGGCCTCCCACTCCCCCTCTCTCTCCCCCATTGCTCTCTCTCTGCCCCCGCGCTCTCTCCCAAACCCCCCTCTCTCTCCAAGCCCCCTCTCTCTCCCGGCCCCCCTCTCTCTCACGGCCCCCTCTCTCTCCACCCTCGCTCTCCATTCTCCTCTCTCTCCCTTCCCCTCTCTCTCTCCCCCTTCTCTCATTTCTCTCCCCCCTTGCTTTCTCTCTCCCCCTTCGCCCTTCCCCTTCCCTCTCTCTCCCTCTTCCCTCCTCTCTCTCCGCCTTCCCTCTACTATCTCTGCCTTCCCTCTTCTCTCCCTCCATTGCCCTCTCTCCCCCAACCTGCGCTCACTCTCTCCCAGCCCCCCACTCTCTCCCCACCCTCTCTCCTCCATTCCCTCTGCCTTCCCTCCTCTCTCCCCCCATTGCTCTCTCTCCCCCAACCTGCGCTCACTCTCTCCCGGCCCCCCACTCTCTCCCCCCCCTATCTCCTCCATTCCCTCTGCCTTCCCTCCTCTCTCCCCCCCATTGCTCTCTCTCCCGCCCCGTTTTCTCTCCCGCCCCCTGCTATCTCTCCCGCCCCCCCTGCTCTCTCTCCCGCCCCCCTGCTCTCTCACCTACCCCCCCTGCGATCTCTCTCCCGGCCCCCTCTCTCTCCCCCGGCCCCCCTCTTTCCCCCCCCTCTCTCCCCCCATCTCTCATTTCGCTCTCCTCTTGCTTTCTCTCCCCCTTTCCCCCCCATCTATCTCCCTTGCTCTCTCTCCCTCCCCCTTTCTCTCTCTCTCAACCCCCCCTGTGCTCTCTCTCTCCCAGCCCCCCTCTCTTCCCCCTTGCTCTCTCTCTCCCCCCTCTCTGCTCTCTCTCCCCCTCCTCTGCTCTCTCTCTCTCCTTCCCCTCTCTCTCTCTTCCTCCCTTTCTCTCCCTTCCCCTCTCTCTCACCCCTTCTCTCCCCTTCTCTCTTTTCTCTCCCCCTTCTCTCTTTTCTCTCCCCCTTCTCTCCTTTATCTCTCCCCTTCTCTCCTTTCTCTCCTTCTCTCCATCAACCTCTGTCCATTCCCTCTCCACCTCCTCCGTTTCCCCCCTCCACCTCTCTCCGTTCCCCCCTCCACCTCTCTCCATTCCGCCCCTCCACCTCTCACCGTTCCCCCCTCCATCTCTCTCCGTTCCCCCCCTACTCCACCTTTCTCTGTTCCCCCCTCCACCTCTCTCCATTCCTCCCTCCACCTCACTCAGTCCCTCCCCTTACCTCACTCCATCCACCCCTCCCTCACCCCATCCACCCCTCCCCCACCTCACTCTGTTCCCCCTCCCCCCCACCTCACTCCGTTCCCACCCCTCACCTCCCTCCATCCACCCCTTCCCCCACCTCACTCCGTTCCCCTCACCTCCACCTCACTCTGTCCCCCCCTCCGCCCCCCCCTCTCCACCTCTCTTTGCTAAATTCCATGATGTGTTTTCTCCTTGTTGTGTTTGTGAGCTGAATGTGACAGCCCATTACAACACGCCCTTTCTCCCCCCCATTGGTCAGAGCAGGGCCATGTGACCCTGTCCTGCGCCTGAAGGTATACTGCAGCTCCCTTGTCTCCCCAAGCACAAAGCTTGGGAGAGCGTGTGTGCCCGTGCATGAGCGCGTGAGCATGACTGTGCGTATCAACATTTGCAGAGGTAACCACGCCAAGTGCCAAGTGCGGTCAGTGGCAGAGGAGCCACAGCCCTAGCCTGTGTTCCCAGTGCTTGTGTGCACAAGCACCGCTCCCCAATCTGTCCGGGCCCAGTACATGTGTCGGCGTGCATTTAGCAGCTGCGCTGTACTGCAAGCTTTCACACATACAATTTTTTTGAGGTCATGGCCATTCCCCCGCAAAACCCATAAATGCCACACCCCCTGCCGTAGCAAACTCTCCCTCTCTCTCAGGACCGCAATCTGCAGTGAAGCATTGTGCATGGGCCGCCTCCCCCCCCCCCCCCTGCCAGGCACGTGTGCTACAGAACGCACTGGGACCGCAGCCTTGTTCTAACCTCTAGAGGCAAACCTCCTCCATCCCAGGGGAGTGGGTTGTAAGCCGGCCTCCTATCAGTCATAGGCCCCCTTGTAATACCAGGCTACTCCTGAAATTAATTAGGTAACATACATATAACAATACAGCCAGGCCCTGCAGGATTTGTTCTCAACACTGCCCACTTGTTACTGGAACTTACAGTACTAAAGGGGCCAGAGAATTAGTAGCCCAAGGGGACTTGGCTACACATGTAATGCAGAATACCACAGAGTTTCCATTCAGTGGCAAATAAAGCCTGCTGCATCTGTGTGCTCAGCCAGAACCAGTATCTCTAGTAATGGAGATACTGTGCAGACAGGGAAATAATTAAGTATTTTTGCATGTAATGTCATAATTGCATTTAATGTCACAATAAGCAGTGCCTATATGATAGAACTCCATGGCACACGGTTTGTTTAGGATTTTTTAAAGAAAATTATCACTGACGATACAAAATATGACATTTATGCTGCAATTGGACTTTTTGAATGACAATAATTGCAGGACCATTCACCCTCCACTGCTGTCCTGGTCCCTCCTTTTAATGCAATTTTGTAGTCTTGCATGGAAGCTCAGTGCCACCTTATTGTTTCCGTTTACATTGTGTTTTTGTTTTTCTTCCATCAGGGACATGTTCATTAGAACGGTCTGTACTTTCTACATCAACTTCTTAATGTTTTCCCCATTAATGTCTCTTTATCTTCTTATTTACTGCACAATATTGGAGTATTGTAATAGTAAAAGGACATACTGTATTATTAAGTATTATGCTTAAAATGAACTTTTATGGTATTATCTATTGTCCTGCATGTGCAGAATCAATTTTACATTCCTCTACAAGAATGTAGTTCCAGTAGAAAAAAAAATAAAATACATGCAATGTCTTAGTTTCTTCTGCTGTCGATTTCTCAACACATTTTGGAATCCATAGAAACACATTCAATTTGCTATCGGAAAATCTGCTGAAATGACTGAAGGAAGCATCAATGTTCGCAATCAATCTTCACAGAAACTAATTAGGTAGGAGAAAGGCTGCCACATAGATGTTTGTTTTTATCTTTGCTGTTACCATAAATGTTGCATTCAAAAAGAATCAGTCTTGCACTTGGGTAAAAGCTACAGCATCTGCAGCATTGCTCATGCCTGTCACTGCCATCCGTAGGTCAGCAATGAGCACTCTGTGGTCTGGATTCAAAATACACATTTACAGCACACTGTTCAGTCATTATTTGGGAGAAAACTAGATTGTTGGTTTTTATATATATTATATATATATATATAATTATTATTAATGGAGATTATGGTAGATCCTTTATGGAGGTACTGTAGGCACATAGGGTTTGTTTTAAAAGGTATCACTTTTAAAAGTGTATTTATTTATTACTGGAGTTTAGAAATGTGGGGATCCTAGGAAAGCTGAGGAAACAGAAGATGATCCCATTACAGAAACAAATAAAGAAGCCAGCATGAAAGGGCGCCTGATCCCTTTTGGCATTGTGGGAATGGCCAATAAAGCAGATTGTCTGCAGAAAGGAGAAACCGTGAAGCTTCCACTAGGGTACAATTTTATTTTGAATTAAATGTATTTATAAAGTGACATTTACCCCTAGAAAGTCTGCAATTTTTCATTACTGTTTTCTAGAGCTTATATAGTACGGTAAGCGTGTAACAAGATTGTATGCAAAATTGATCCCGGTGAATCTGGTAACCCCGTCCCCCAGATAAAACCCTATAGAACCTGATACAAAATTAATTTTAGTTGTATAATATAATTTATAAGAATGTCCTCATCACTCTATAATATAAATCACCTCCACCGCCAACAGACAATATCAACAGTTACATCTTCCAATTAGGTACAATTGCCTGGCTGGTATTGTGGTATTAAGAGCAAATAACATACAAGAAATATAAAACCTCTTAATAATATATTGTCATTATGGCCCATTATCTATGTAAAAGAAAGAAAGTGGCCAGTCACTTGAGAAAGAACTTAGCATAAGTTCTAAACGTTGTGTATGCCACTAAAAGAATACATTTATACTCTGCAAATCCAAAGTGCCCTGGATCCTCCACTTTCTTTCATGTACTCTGGAACTACATCAGACAGGTTGTTTCCCTGAACCACGGAGCACCGGTACTCTTTAAGCAAGTATACTGCTGATACAGTATTTGTACATTTATAGGTGTGCTAGACTATACTCTTTACCTCCATTATCTATGTAGCCATCCCATCTGTGGCTACTAGTTTGCTTACCTCCTGGCAGTTAGTCCTGGTATAAGCAGGCCTTGCCAGTAGTTGGTATGGGGTTTTCACCTTCACCTTTGGTGCTGCACTTGAGTGACAGCAGAGGGTGGTACATCCTGTTGTAGCTTTGACAATGGGGTGCCCGCCTCCTGGCTGTACTTAAAGGCAGGATCGCCCTAAAGTTAGAAGATGTTCCTTCCCTCTGAGGAAGGCAGGTCACAACACTGGGAGCCTGAGATTGGGGCCTTTCCATGTGCTCTTCCCTGCGGGGAGGAGTGAGTGTGATTATACCTCTGCCTCCGCTAGGGAGGTGGGGAAGAGCTAGGATGGCTGTGGGTGCCCTTGGCCTGTAGTGACGGTCCAGGTACCATCTCCAGTGAGAGCTGATCTAAAGAGACTGTGGCCGACAGAAGACTGCTGAGTACTGTTGCTGCAGCTTTTACTCTTACAAATCACCGGCTTTTACCTGGCTTGTTCCTGGAATGCCACGCTGTTCACCTGGAGCATGCCGTGCTCCTTTTGCCGTCCCAGCCAGGGTCATGCCCGGCTGACGCGCGGTTGATGGGTTTATTGATAATGGTTCGAATTTAAATAGGCTGCAATGCTTCGCGTGTCCGCCAGATGGCAGAAATTCATGAATTGTAATGCGCCGAATCAGTAAT
Organism: Ascaphus truei; assembly: GCF_040206685.1. Classification (NCBI taxonomy): domain Eukaryota; kingdom Metazoa; phylum Chordata; class Amphibia; order Anura; family Ascaphidae; genus Ascaphus; species Ascaphus truei. The sequence continues at coordinate 398,496,995 of NC_134483.1, forward strand.
GTGTCGGCTTGCAGGTGTTTCGTTTAAAAAAGATACTGTACCACAGTGTGCCATTGTAACTTGGCCTTGGCCTTGAGACTGAAGGAAGAGTTGCCAAAATGTATCAATTTAGGCTTTTCATATTAAAGAAAGACAAAGACCAGTTTCAGTTTGTGTTACACTATTCTCCAGAGACCCACCCGCCATGAGTGTTCAAGAAAACCTGACAGAAGTTACGCGTATTTGATATGGGCCGCGATTAATGCAACAGAGGATAAAATGGCAACAGTTGCTCAAATTTATCAGTATTTTATCGAAAACTATGACTTTTACAAATTTTCGCCAATTCCTCATACGTGGAAGCGTGCAGTAAGGAAAAGGTTATGTAGTGACCCCTGTTTTCACCGTATTGAGCCCCAATTTGTTGGAGGGTATTGGTGTGTATCACCGGGTTTTTCCCGTATCTATAATCATGGAGGCGGCAGAAGGCAAAGGGTCGTGTTAAAACCAACTAAGAAGCGACAGTCGCTGCCAAGCAATGCACCAGCACCAGCACCGGCTTCCAATGACGGTCCCACTATCAGTGACAACCCTGAGCCTGAGGCTGAGCTGGATTTGGCGTGCAGTTTTGATGAAGCTTGCATGTACCTAAGCGATTTCCATCCTCAACTGCTGGCTACAGGTGGACTAGTCCCGCTGCCAACGTGGATGCTGAAGAAAGCTGGACTGGCAGTGGACCAGCGCCGGCGCAAGCTGAATGGGAAATTCAATGGTGAGTACTGTCTTGTTGCCGTATTATTTTGGTGGGGCTGGCTGGGTACTTCTTTAGGGGGCTGACCATTACTGTACATTAAAACTTTTCTTTTTTTTTCCTCAGAAAAGAAAACGGCTAATGGGGGGATTTCGATGGATAATATTGTACTGTATGCTGATGTTTTCCAGCCGTACAGTATACTGTGTAATAAACCCGAATCAATAAAACTATGCATTTATTCTACATGTTCAGTATCATTTCATTATGTGTCTTCCACAGTATACTGTACAGTGGTATACAGTGCCTAACATCTATGGGCAAAAATAATTTTATTCCTAGGTGCCCTAGAACAGAAGTTCCCACGCCAATTGCCCGTGAACTTGACCGCGGCCCTAAGTAGTTCCCACGCCAATTGCGCGAATATAATGTAAAATAACCCGTTCTGTGGGTCTGAGCGGGTTGAAATTTACCTGGTCCTCATGCGGGAGGACCCTTGCCATAGTGGCAAAATATCAGCCTTGCACGACCCCCGGAACCGGAGGTACCAAAAGACAGTTTAAAAGCACATTACCAAAGTGGCTTTTTTTCTGCCATGCAAGTAAATGGCAGAAACCTGAACTTTAACATGACCCTAACTCCATTCTGTTGCCATGAGAGGGTCGCAATTTGCCATGCAATCCTGCCGCAACTAGGACTACATGGTCACCGAATCTGAGCCCTCTAGGTCGAACAGAACCGGAGTTGTGGGTTCCAGGTTTCTGCTCATTCTGACTTAGCCGGTTCAAAGCTTTCTCCGCATTGCGCTCAATGGTAGGACCCTCCTCGCCGGCGTGACCCTTTCTCGCCGCCATTACTGCTCGGACCCTGTTGGGGTCAAGTGAGGGGGTTCCTAACATCTAGGGGCAAAATGAATTTTATTTCTAGGTGCCCTAGAACAGAAGTTCCCACGCCAATTGACCTAGTTCCCACGCCAATTGCCGAAGTTCCTACGCCAATTGTGCGACCAGGCAGTTAAAAAACAGTGCAGCAAGCCTCTACATTTGTTACACTGGCAAAGGAGCAAATGGAAACAATGTGAGGCAATTCAACATGTTCTTTTATTGGTGGAGTCAGTACAAAAACATTTATTTACAAATACTGTACAATGTTGTAACATTTAAAGTGCACAGCAATTCTAACCATCAACACACAATAATACAGACAGCAGCCTTTATTAAATTCTTCTGCCACAAAACATTTTTGGTGCATGGGGCACAGGGAGTTACAGTGACTTGCTTTTTATGTACTGTATTTGGGGGTTGTCTTTGGGGGTTTATTCATCAAGTTATTATGATGAACTGCCTTTTGAAATTACAGTGCTGTTAACTATTTCAGCCACACACCTCCAGAGTTTTTAATCCCTCCCTAGCCAAGCATATTGCCATTGTGTTCTTAATCCGCCCATAGCCGAGCTACAGTACAAACACTCAGCACGACCAGGCAGTTAAAAAACAGTGCAGCAAGCCTCTACATTTGTTACACTGGCAAAGGAGCAAATGGAAACAATGTGAGGCAATTCAACATGGTATTTTATTGGTGGGGTCAGTACAAAAACATTTATTTACAAATATTGTACAATGTTGAAGCATTTTAAGTAACATCTCCTTTATTAAAGAAACCCAGTACTGTATACAGTACAGTACAGTGGGATGGTGCGCAACACTGTCAGTCAGACCTGCACCAGTTCAGTCCTAGAGGGCAGCAAACAGGGCAGATTTTCAGGGCAACATTGAAAACCGTGCCTGTTTGCGGCCCTCAGGGACTGGAGTTGTGCATGTCCGGTGAAACAAAACACACAACAACATCTCCTTTGTTTAAGTGCAGCAGGTACTGTAGGGCAAAACATGTACAGTACAATACAGTTCAGCACAACAGTATGGTCTCACTGACAGTCCTCCACATTGTCCATCCATGGCCGATTCCTTGCATGGCGCAAAACGCCATTAATGCAGTCTCATACGCCTTTCATTACAGGATCTGTAACTGTATAAAAGCGCCGCAATTCTTCCACAATGTTTTTCCTTAAATTGTCAGGAAGGGCCTTTTTTACGCAATTCCCATCGTAGTTCACTTGGAAAACCCACTCGCAGTACAACGTGTAGGGAACATGGTGCTTAGAAATGATCAAGGCATACTTGTGGGGTACACCAGCACTCACCACCCTATACTTCTCACTAAGCGCCGCTGTCAGATCGCGCAGGGTGATGTCGGGCACTGTTTCGATGCGAGCGGGTGTAGGTCTTTTGGGAGCGGGTGTGCTTGTCGCGACGGGCGATGGTAGGATGTCTGGGAGGAAGCTTTCCTCTGGTCGTGGTCGCCGTGTTGTCTCCTGGCGTGGTCTTGACGGGGTTATCATGTCCTCCTCAATGGCATACATGTACACTACATCTTGTGGTGGAGGGGGGGCGCTTGGTGATGGAAGGGGGTCGAAGGTCCCATTCATCACATCCATGTCACCCTCCTGCTCCGGCGTCGGGGAAACAGGGGCATTAGCACCGAGCAAATAATGTATGCCCGCAATGTCAGCCTCTATCTTCTCCATCCGTTGATCCATCCGTTGCTCCATTTGTAGCATCTGTTGCTCCACATTTAGCATTGTCTCCAGAAGCAGATCTATCTTTGCCAGCACAATAGAATTCCCGGGGAGATCCACACTTATCCCATTCAGCATCCGGTCCAACGAGCTGCTTCTTGTGCATGGCGTCTGGACATCTGGGGGGATGGGTGCAACGGAGGATGAGATGGGGGTTCCATGGAGAGAAGCGGCATCGATGGAGAGTGGAGGAGGTGACCTGTGGATACCCGGTAGAGGAGAAGCGGTAGCGTCGAAGAGGGATGGAGAAGGTGACCTTTGGATTTCCGGGCGAGAAGCAGAGTCGTCTAAGAGCAAAGGAGAAAGTGACCTGTGGATTTCAGAGGCGGCAGCGTCGTCAGATGGAACCGGAGAAGATGGGGGTGGAGAAGACGGGATGAAGATTTCCAGGACAGCTAAAGCAGAGTCGTCGAAGCATATGGGAGGAAGTGGTCTGCGGGTCCGATGGGTTGGCTGCCATTCGTTCTGCGTCGAGAGTACATCACCGTATATCTTCTTCACATAATGAGGCTTACGTCTAAGAAAACCCTTAACCTTTGGGGTCAGCAGAAGGTTTTCTTTATTGGCTTTAGCCTGTCGCTTTTGCCTTGGCATGGAAATGGCAACCGCCTTTTGCTTTTTCAGCATGACAGGCATGGCAGAGGTGAGTGGGTTCTTTCGTCCATAGAACCGGGGATGCTCCATGGAAGCAGGTGGCACAATGCAGTACAGTATCTGGACAAGGGCAAGTTCAGATAAAGATCCTGGAGTGGTGGCCTATGCAAAGTGTGTGACCTTTTATGCATGGCGGCCAGGTACAGGCATTGAAAGTGGGCGTGTGAGTCATTACCGTATAAATACACCATCCATTTTGTGTATTGACTGCACATAGAATACACATCGACTAAACATCGAATATACATTCTTGTGTTTGTATTTCTTTCTACTCGCAGCAATACCTGTTAAAAAGATTTCAAAGGATCTCAGCATGCGAATTAAGGAGATGTACAGGAGCGGACACCAAATTGCTGCTATCCAACGCTGGTTAGCTACTTCTGACCTCGTTGTGCCATTAACCACCGTGAGCTATCATGCACAAGGAAAAAACAGAGACCGGAAAAAGGCACCAAGGGTAACTAATGCGTAAGTATATTTATAAAACTTAACCAAAAAAAAATATAGAAAACTGTACTGTACATCTACAGTACAGTTCTGTATCTACTGTAATACTGTTGTTATTTCTGTTGATTTATATTACAACATACTGTACAGTAGTTTGTCTATTTATATTTATAGTACAGCAGTATACATTTTTTGTATATTTCAATTAATCTTACAACGGTATATACTGAATAGGATGTACTGTATATTTATATTTATATTACAACAGTATATTTATTTTGTATATTTATATTTATTGTACAACAGTATATATATTTTGTCTATTTATATTTATAGTACAGCAGTATACATTTTTTATATATTTCAATTAATCTTACAACGGTATATACTGAATAGGATGTACTGTATATTTATATTTATATTACAACAGTATATTTATTTTGTCTATTTATATTTATTGTACAACAGTATATATATTTTGTCTATTTATATTTATAGTACAGCAGTATACATTTTTTGTATATTTCAATTAATCTTACAACGGTATATACTGAATAGGATGTACTGTATATTTATATTTATATTACAACAGTATATTTATTTTGTATATTTATATTTATTGTACAACAGTATATATATTTTGTCTATTTATATTTATAGTACAGCAGTATACATTTTTTGTATATTTCAATTAATCTTACAACGGTATATGCTGAATAGGATGTACTGTATATTTATATTTATAGTACAACAGTATATATATTTTGTCTATTTATATTTATAGTACAGCAGTATACATTTTTTGTACATTTCAATTAATCTTACAACGGTATATACTGAATAGGATGTACTGTATATTTATATTACAACAGTATATTTATTTTGTATATTTATATTTATTGTACAACAGTATATATATTTTGTCTATTTATATTTAATATATATTACAACATTACATTTATATACATTTTATATTGCTGCATATTAATAAAACAATATAATTTCTTTACATTGTAGGGAGACAACTGTTCTGGTGGACAAAATAAGTGAGGAGAATGATGAGAGGAGTGCATTAAGGGTTAAAAACACTCTGCAGGAAAAGCACAATCTGACTGTATCTGAGAGCAGCATAAAGAAGATGAGATGCAGCATTGGATGGAAATATGGACGTGTGAGGTTAGTACTGGACAGTACAGGAGGTAAAAGTGTTGTTTTGCAAACTGTACTGCACTGTGCCGCAAATTTTTTTATTCCTTGTCATTACAGAGTGTACCCCATGATACGGGACGCAAACAAAATCAAAAGAGTGCTCCAGGCCCAGGCATGGATCGACAGCGGGGAGACTTTCCAGGATTGCATCTTCACTGATGAGTCTACTGTGTCGCTGGAGAGATTTGCACGATTTGCGTTCCACAAAAAAGGCCGCTTATCTTTGAAGCCGTGGCCAAAACACCCTGTGAAGCTGCATGTGTGGGGTGCCATCTCTAGGCGTGGACCGGGATGCATTGTCATCTTTGAAGGTAAAATGTATCAAATATAATGTCGCCTAATGCACTGTACTTGACTAGTGTTGCCTTATCGTATGCACTGTACTGTACTATTGTGCAGTTTTTTGAGCACTTTTCTTTTCTTGCTATAGGAATCATGAATAAAGCTTTCTTCCAAGACAACATTGTGCCCAAGATAGTGCAATACATCACACGCGACTTCCCCAATGGTCACCGCTTCTACCAGGACAACGATCCCAAGCACACTGCGTCAACGGCGCATATCCTTGAGCGCGGCATCAACTGGTGAAGACGCCAGCGGAGTAAGTGCAGTAGACCGTGTCCCATTTTTGTTCCCCACTGTTTTTAGCTCTTAAACCAATTGTCCTTTCTTTCCAATGACAGGTCGCCAGACTTCAATCCGATCGAAATGGTCTGGCATCAGCTGAAGGACCATATCCGGAAAGTGGTGAAACCCTCCAAAAAGGACGAGTTGTTGAAAGGCATACTGAGTTTTTGGAACGATGTACTCACCGTGGAACGCTGCAATAAATATATAGACCATATTGCCACTGTGTTGCCCATTGTCATCGCGCGTAATGGGCAAGCATCAGGAAAGTAGTACTGTGCTGTAGTATTGTAAGTACAGTATGTTACAGGTAAGTATGGCACAGATTTTTTCTTTCCAGATAGTAAGAGTATACAGTAGTTAGTTTTTTCTTTACAAAGAGAGCAGCACCAGCCATCAGGTTACAGTACATAGAATTTAACAGTAGTCAGAGTATTCAGTAGTTCCAGTACAGTATACAGTACACTAGTTTGACAGTACTACAGTAACTGCCTACTAACTGCCCCATTTTTTTTCTTTCCAGAGAAAGCTGCACCAGCCACCTACAGTAGTTCTGCCATAATACAGTACAGTAACTGCACTAATTTTTGGTTTTCTTGTCGTTCCAGGAAAAACGGTGGCCTAGGGGGATGGGGGCGTTGTCTCCAGTCAAATCTGCTTGTACAGTCAAATGTACAGTATATAAACAGCAGCAATGATGTACACAAAACTTCTCCTCTCTCAATGAACTACTGTACTGCAGACAGAATGAGGAAAATAAAAAGACTAAAGAAAAAATAATTTTACTATACAGTATAGTATATACAGTATATTGTACATTACAGTACTGTACTGTATACTGTATACTGTAGTATTAAATAATATTCTTATAAATGTGCATTACTCATGTTTCCCCATGTTTTACAAAGGTTTTCCAAATGGTTATCCAATTTCAAGCTGCCAAAATAACTTAATTTTTATTTTTGTATTTTTTGGTTCCTGATAAAATAAAATAAATATTTATTCACTTTCCTGCGAATCATAATCATTGACAGCCACCCCTACAGTGCACCAATGAATTATTTTATTTATTTATTTATAAAATATTTTACCAGGATTTATACCAGGATTTATATATTTTTATTTTAAAGATATTAAAGAATGTACTGTATTGTATTAAAAACATGTGACTGTAAACCATAGTGACAGACAAATATTTTCACACCCTGATGAAATACTGTATCAGTGTACTCTCAATTCTCACAGTGCTGTGCACATCAGATTTACATCAAATTCGAGATGGGATTTTCTAAAGCATTACCGTTCAAACAACAGGCCTCTAAGGGTTGGGGGAGGGGGATGGTGTGATTAGACGCAGGCGTGCTGAGTGTTTGTAGCTCGGCTATGGGCGGATTAAGAACACAATGGCAATATGCAGAAGATCAACGACCCAGTGAAGAGAGGGGGATGGTAGGCTAGGGTGACTCAGTTGATTAACGCTTGGCTAGGGAGGGATTAAAAACTCTGGAGGTGTGTGGCTGAAATAGTTAACAGCACTGTAATTTCAAAAGGCAGTTCATCATAACAATTTGATGAATAAACCCCCAAAGACAACCCCCAAATACAGTACATAAAAAGCAAGTCACTTTTACTCCCTGTGCCCCATGCACCAAAAATGTTTTGTGGCAGAAGAATTTAATAAAGGCTGCAGAATGTATTATTGTGTGTTGATGGTTAGAATTGCTGTGCACTTTAAATGTTTCAACATTGTAAATAAATGTTTTTGTACTGACCCCACCAATAAAAGAACACGTTGATTTTCCAAAGCATTACCGTTCAAACAACAGGCCTCTAAGGGTTGGGGGAGGGGGATGGTGTTATTAGACGCAGGCGTACTGAGTGTTTGTACTGTAGCTCGGCTATGGGCGGATTAAGAACACAATGGCAATATGCTTGGCTAGGGAGGGATTAAAAACTCTGGAGGTGTGTGGCTGAAATAGTTAACAGCACTGTAATTTCAAAAAGCAGTTCATCATAATAATTTGATGAATAAACCCCCAAAGACAACCCCCAAATACAGTACATAAAAAGCAAGTCACTGTAACTCCCTGTGTCCCATGCACCAAAAATGTTTTGTGGCAGAAGAATTTAATAAAGGCTGCAGTATGTATTATTGTGTGTTATTGATGGTTAGAATTGCTGTGCACTTTAAATGTTACAACATTGTACAATTTGTAAATAAATGTTTTTGTACTGACTCCACCAATAAAAGAACATGTTGAATTGCCTCACATTGTTTCCATTTGCTCCTTTGCCAGTGTAACAAATGTAGAGGCTTGCTGCACTGTTTTTTAACTGCCTGGTCGCGCAATTGGCGTAGGAACTACTGCAATTGGCGTGGGAACTAGGTCAATTGGCGTGGGAACTTCTGTTCTAGGGCACCTAGAAATAAAATTCATTTTGCCCCTAGATGTTAGGAACCCCCTCACTTGACCCCAACAGGGTCCGAGCAGTAATGGCGACGAGAAAGGGTCACGCCGGCGAGGAGGGTCCTACCATTGAGCGCAATGGCGGAGAAAGCTTTGAACCGGCTAAGTCAGAATGAGCAGAAACCTGGAACCCACAACTCCGGTTCTGTTCGACCTAGAGGGCTCAGATTCGGTGACCATGTAGTCCTAGTTGCGGCAGGATTGCATGGCAAAATGCGACCCTCTCGTGGCAACAGAACGGAGTCAGGGTCATGTTAAAGTTCAGGTTTCTGCCATTGACTTGCATGGCAGAAAAAAAGCCACTTTGGTAATGTGCTTTTAAACTGTCTTTTGGTACCTCCGGTAAGGGTCCTCCCGCATGAGGACCAGGTAAATTTCAACCTGCTCAGACCCACAGAACGGGTTATTTTACATTATATTCGCGCAATTGGCGTGGGAACTACTTAGGGCCGCGGTCAAGTTCACGGGCAATTGGCGTGGGAACTTCTGTTCTAGGGCACCTAGGAATAAAATTATTTTTGCCCATAGATGTTAGGCACTGTATACCACTGTACAGTATACTGTGGAAGACACATAATGAAACGATACTGAACATGTAGAATAAATGCATAGTTTTATTTATTCAGGTTTATTACACAGTACAGTACAGTATACTGTACGGCCGGAAAACATCAGCATACAGTACAATATTATCCATCGAAATCCCCCCATTAGCTGTTTTCTTTTCTGAGGAAAAAAAAAGAAAAGTTTTAATGTACAGTAATGGTCAGCCCCCTAAAGAAGTACCCAGCCAGCCCCACCAAAATAATACGGCAACAAGACAGTACTCACCATAGAATTAAAATTAATTTTCCCCCAGATGTTAGGAACCCCATCACTTCACCCCAACAGGGTCCGAGCATGTACAGTACTGTACTTTAAAATAAATTAAATATGCAATTTTACTATTACTGCGCGCGCACGCACAGACTGTGTACTGTAGGTTGAACCGCGAAGGTATTAGACTTCAGAGACAACAGCTCGCAAACGCCCCCATGCGTTTTTACACGGCATTGCAGTATTGCAGCCAGCGGGAATAAAATGCTTAAATCACAGCCGCGAAAATAACGCTATACACCCCGGGAGAAAACGACACAAAACCGCACATCACCGGGATCTTCTGAAATTCGCGGAGCTAGCCAAGTAAGAATAAAGTTGGTTGCCACTGTAGCTGTGTATTACTGCAATGTGTTTAGTAATAAACGTTCCTGTTTGCAATATACCTCCGGTCTGGTGTGTGATCTAACTGGGGGGAGAGGTACAAGTTCTACCGTGGGAGATCATCTCCATATCCCTGGAGCCTATGGCAGATGAAGGCGCTGCACTGCTAAGTATTATGTGGGGTATGAACCCCAGAAGCCTGTTCCTGTGTCCCAAAGTCATCGTGGACGACTCAGTCCTCTTGTTGCCAGCAGGTATGCACCACGCACAGAAGTGTATAGAACGCCACTGCATCTGAAGAACAAGTCCTTGTAATAATAATAATTGCAGTTGAGAGAACTCCCAATGTACTGTGTGTACAATAATGTTGCCCTAATAGGGTTAGGGGACTAGTACTTAATGCCAACGACACCATTAATAATTAGTACAGACCAAAGTCCCATTTAAGGAGAAAAACAGGGCACGGCGACCCATAAAGCAGACTCACGTTTTTCCTCCAGGAGTATCCAACAGCAGATGATTGATTGGCGTGCAATCTCCCAGATAGACAGCAGGAACAGGTAGGAAAATACTTATTTGAGAGCCGATAGCTGCCACCCCAGGCCACTTGTAAAAGGAATACCAAAGGGGCAGTTCATGAGGGTAAAAAGAAACTGCTCCAAAAATGTTGACGTCCATAGACAATCAGATGATTTACACAATAGATTTCTAGCCTGGGGCTATGATCCCCTTGATCTAAATAAAGCACGGGGAGAAGTTGAGGTTATGGAAAGGAGCCAATTGTTAAAAAGGAAATCAAAAAAGACATCCAAACATAATAATCTATTGTTTATCACTCAGTTTAGCCGACAGGCACAAGAAGTGAGACTAATCTTGGAGAAACATTGTACTGCTGCGACCAGCTTCATCCTAACAGATACCCGTAATTTTTCGTGGCTTTTTTAGGCTGGCGCCAAACTTGGCCGCACGCCAGCCGCATCTTCCCTTTTTCTGGTCCATGAAGCGCGACCCCCTGGCTGCTCCGCCTCTGCTTCTCCTGATCCCAGTGATGCACAACGCAGGGACAGTACGTAACCAACGCGTCACTGGGCCCTACCCCGCCTTCAACCTCCATCACCTCCATCTTCGGGATGCCGGCGAAACCCTGGCAAGTGACCGGCTCACCAGTGACGCGCGGCATGCATCAGAAAAAAAAAAAAACAGCCGCGTCTGCACACGGTATTAAATTACCCTAGGTGGCGGCCGCATTAGACTAAAGCGGGCCGCCACTGTAGTATTTTACGCCTTGACCCAATTTTGGGACAAGATCTACCCCAGAAACCAAAACTGGTCTTTAGAAAGGCTAAAACTATATCTAATTCGCTTTCCCCTAGCTTGTTCTCACATCACTCAGACAAACTGTAAGGAATCCACTACTGGCTTTGACTATTGCCTTGCAGACCTGTGCAGTTGCAAGCTTCCTCTGGTAATCTATGGCACAGGTGCTGCCTCTCATTGCAGCTTCTGCCCTGTGTTCTTTCATTGGAGGAATTCTCACACACCCTCCTCCTGTGATTGGATCTCCGCCCTTTATATTCTAGGCGTCGGCACTGAACCAGTGCCGAGCATAACTATTCCTACCTCTTTGTTACTGTCTCTGCCACAAACCACCCCAGGCCTCTCTCCTAGCGTTCTTACCTTCCAAGTTCCTGAGTATCCAGAGGCCTGGTCCTGGACGTCTGTGCTGAAGCGTTGTTGCCAGCACTGGCCTGCTGCTATCTCCTTGCAGTGGCCTACCCTGGACGTCTGTGCTGAAGCGTTGATGCCAGCACTGGTGACTGCTGCATTCCCTCCTAGCAGTGGCTACCCTTCCTGTCCTGTGGCCTGCCGCTATTCTCCTGTAGTGGCCTATCCTGGACGCCTGTGCTGAAGAGTTGATGCCAGCACTGGTACTGCTGCATTCCCTCCTAGCAGTGGCTACCCTTCCTGTCCTGCGGCCTGCTGCTATTCTCCTGCAGTGGCCTACCCTGGACGCCTGTGCTGAAGCGTTGATGCCAGCACTGGTAACTGCTGCATTCCCTCCTAGCAGTGGCTACCCTTCCTTTCCTGCGGCCTGCTGCGATCCTCTTGCAGTGGCCTGCCTTGGACTTCTGCGCTGAAGCGTTGGTTCTTCCCGACGCTGCCCTGCGGTGAACTTCGGCCAGCCTGCTGTCTCCTCCTGCTGAGATCGGCGTCATGGGCCGAGGCCGCTCCTTGCGCAGAAGCCACCCCCGCGCTCACGCTCCTAAGCTGAAGCGGGGCACTCCTGATTTCCTGTTGCCGAACTCCTGCTTCATTAACGACGATGCTGCCTTCTCCAATCCTGACCCTGCGATGTACGACTACGAACTGCGCACTCCGGATCAGTCTGCGTGGACTAAGGTCGGTGATTATATAACCCCACCTCAGCCCCGCCGTGGCGGGGGATGGCAATTTACCAACTGAAGTTATGTCCCAGCCTGCGAATCAGTCCCACTATGAAGGCCAGTATTTGTGTGAAGTAATACCCCTGATGGATGAAATGTTTACCTATGAAGGTTTAACCCCTTTGCAAAGACAATGCCGTTGTGATCTCTTTATTAAGGCTTACTGCATCCTGAACTTAAAACAGTCTCTGGCCGCTTGTATTCGCTCTCCCGATTCCCCTATAACCTGGGATAACGTGTACCCTATGGAACTGGCCGACGCCCAAGAGGCACTCTACCTCCTGGCCTCATCACTGGACATTCCCCTAGTACACCAGGGCGCCCTCCTCATGTTGGCTCAGTCTCAAGATACACTCCATGTACTTTCCTCAACACTAGACATTCACATAATAGAACAGGATCCCCTCCTTGCCAGCTACGCTGCTGCTTGGCAGATTCTCTATGCTGCCAGTCCTGTTGCTAAACCTGTGGGTGTACCTCTCTCTCCTAAGAATGGTCAAACCATTTCTCTGTCGCTGCCCGCTAAGGAAGAAGCTGCCACGCTCCCTAATCCTGAGTTAACCTCCCTAAATTCTGTCCCTGAGGTTATTTCGGTCTTAACCCCTGCTAGTCAGGCTTATGCGTTCCCCACTGTAAATCCCTGCAGTACCCAGGTCAGTGTGTCTTCCCTAGCACCAGAGAATGAATCCTGTTTGCCCTCTTTTCCTAAACCAAAAATTCTAAGCTCTGTTTCCGAGGTTTTTTCTGTATTAACCCCTGCTAGTCTGCTCTGTGAGGTCCCTACTGCTAACCCTAGTATTCCGCAGTCTAATGATAGGTCCCTAGGGCAAGAGGCAGAACCCCCTATGACCCCACTCTCGGAGACTAGCTTCTATTTATCTGATTCTCAGGTACAGAGTAATTTAACCCTTGGGTTTTTTCCTATGTTAACCCCTGCAGGTCAGCCCTGTGAACCTTCCTTGGTAGATCCCTTTAGTTCGTCAGTCAGGGAGACCTCCTTAGCCTCAGAGGATCAACCCCTTTTGTCCTCTGACCCGGCTAAAATTCTCGGGGCTATGCCTCCTGAACTTTCGGCAATAATACTGGCTCCAGTAAAAAGTATTCTGGAGCCGTTTGTTTCTCTAAACCTGTTCGCAGAATCCCTACTTCTAGGTATTTCACTCACCCCGTCTGCCACTCAGAGAGCTGACACCCCTGTTTCTGACCATAGACCCCTTTTCGTGGAATCTGTTGTCGTTTCTGATGTCCCAGACACTCTTTCCCAAATACCCACTTCAGAGGCCAGCACAGTCGTGGTTGCCCCACTTGCACTGTCTGAGTTCTCCTTTTCTCAAATCTTAGGGTTTAAAGCGAACAGTACATATTATGCTCCTTTCCAAGTGACCCCTACTGAGATCAGCGTATCTGCTGTTGCTCCCTCAGTACCATTAAAGTTAGGGCCCTTCTTTTTGAAGGATCAGGCTTTCAAGTTTGAGACTCCCTTTATCCCTGACTTTGTAAATCTGCAGTCCCTTCTCACTGTAGTTAAAAGTTCTCCAGCAGCCGCTGAGTTAAGCTTTGCCGCTGCCAAATCTTCTGTTATAGAAGCAACCTTGCCTAGCTTACTTCTGTCTGTTCTATCTGTGATGCCTATCACCTTTACTAAAATTTCTGTTTTGCAAGGTATTTCTCCTATTAAATCTGTGATACCTGCAATTCCTTTAATCAATTCCAAAACCCCTGTCACTAAGTTTCCCATGGAGTCTGATGCCCTCACTAGGGATTCTCAGGGACCCAATTCTGTAACAAGCAATATGTCCCTTGTGTCTGTTTGAGAGTTTACCCCAGTTTCTCTCACGGATCATGCCACAGCCTCGGGATGATTAAAAATGACTTTAAGTCTGGGATGCCCATTCCTGTAATAATACTGTTTCACGCTGATTCGCCCACAGTATTCGGGGTATCCACTACTGACTGTATGTCTACTACCACGAACTCAGGGGTATCGCATTTGGAACTTTCCCTTTTTTCAGAAGATCCCGTCTTTAAAATGGACTTATTTTTCTCTGTGTCTTCCACAATACTTGGGGTACTTGCTATTGACTGTCCTGTCCCAAAACTAGGGTTACCTCTCAAAAAGGTGCCTGGAGCTACCGATGTTAAAAACCCTATGTTTAAAACAGTAACAATTTACATTGCTTCTCCCACAGTATCATGTGAGACCTGGGTACCTGGGACCTCCACTCCGAAGCCAAGCTCTAGTTCTCTGTCTTATTTCTCTGTGTTGGAGGCACCCAGCTTTAACCCCAAGACTTTTTTCTCTAAGGTTGATGCATCGCTTAACCGCCTGCCTTGTTTTTTGGATAAAATCTGTTTTCTCACCTTTCAAACAGACTCCTTACTCGCAGGTCTCTGTGCGGTGCCCAAAGTGCCCGTTCTGTATGGCAATTGGCCTCTCCCTAAGACGAAGACTCCCTTACTGGACCTCGTCGCTTTACCTGAAGCGTCCGTTCCTGTTCTCTATGGGTCCACTATGGGTATAGACATGCTTATTACACTGGCGACACACTTTATTCGAGCTCGGCTAGTCCCACGAATTCGGGTATACCCGGGTGTATTGAGGTTTGTGACTGTTTTCTGCCCGAGTGCATTGAGTTATTTTCCGGCAGGGATTGAAGCATTTTATTCCCGCTGGCTGCAATACTGCACAGTACATATATATATACTGCATTACAATTCATGAATTTATGCCATCTGGTAGACACGCGAAGCATTGCAGCCTATTAAATCCTAATCATTATCATTTAACAGATCAGCCGCCCGTCAGCCAGGCATGAACCCAGGCTGGGAAGGCAAATGCAACGGGGCTTGTCAGAGGTGAGGAGCGGCGCATTCCAGGTATCTGCCAGGTACATACCGGGTATTTGCTCGAATAAAGTGTGTCGGTGCAGTATGTCCTTCGCCAAGGCCACAATTTCGGATTTGATTCTCTCTAAAGATCACAAACCAAAGGAAGCGGATCCTTCTTCAACTGCCAGTACCATGAGTTGCATACACACTGCTACAGACTCTCGCAAATTGCTTGGGATAGCAACCCTGCTTGGTATCAAAAGTACCGATGCAATAGTGTGTAGTGAACCCTCCCGCCCCATTCCCTTGCTAACCACCACCCGGAATTCCTTGGATGCTAAAGACTCTCGCAACTTCCTCCGTGCTGATTTCACCAAAGACATTGCCTTCTCTGAAGGTCCCTCTGCCATTTTTGTCCGACAATCTGTGTCCTGTGTCCTGTACTCTTGGACTATTACTATGCACCGGACACCTGGCTACGGTCCTTCCGATGTTCCCATTCCGGAGCCCTCAGGTCCCATTGTCCATGTACCAAGAACTGCAGTACCACCGCTGTCTTTCATGGCACTCGCCAATGTACATCTGGATTGTGGACCTAATTCTCGCTGGAGACACTTCAGGAACAACTCAATGTCTCCCAGACCTATGAATGGTCCTGTTCACCCAGGCTTCTCACCCAGTGGTGGGGGTACTGTAAGGAATCCCAACAAACTATGGGCTTTCAACGCCACCTCTCGCCTAAGGAGGTTTAGGAACAATTCCATGTCCCCCAAATCTGTGATGGATCTTGTTCGTCCGGAGGCCTCACCTGAAGGGGGGGGGGGTACTGTAAGGAATCCACTACTGGCTTTGACTATTGCCTTGCAGACCTGTGCAGTTGCAAGCTTCCTCTGGCAATCTATGGCACAGGTGCTGCCTCTCATTGCAGCTTCTGCCCTGTGTTCTTTCATTGGAGGAATTCTCACACACCCTCCTCCTGTGATTGGATCTCCGCCCTTTATATTCTAGGCGTCTGCACTGAACCAGTGCCGAGCATAACTATTCCTACCTCTTTGTTACTGTCTCTGTCACAAACCACCCCAGGCCTCTCTCCTAGCGTTCTTACCTTCCAAGTTCCTGAGTATCCAGAGGCCTGGTCCTGGACGTCTGTGCTGAAGCTTTGTTGCCAGCACTGGCCTGCTGCTATCTCCTTGCAGTGGCCTACCCTGGACGTCTGTGCTGAAGCGTTGATGCCAGCACTGGTGACTGCTGCATTCCATCCTAGCAGTGGCTACCCTTCCTGTCCTGTGGCCTGCCGCTATTCTCCTGTAGTGGCCTATCCTGGACGCCTGTGCTGAAGCGTTGATGCCAGCACTGGTACTGCTGCATTCCCTCCTAGCAGTGGCTACCCTTCCTGTCCTGCGGCCTGCTGCTATTCTCCTGCAGTGGCCTACCCTGGACTCCTGTGCTGAAGTGTTGATGCCAGCACTGGTAACTGCTGCATTCCCTCCTAGCAGTGGCTACCCTTCCTTTCCTGCGGCCTGCTGCGATCCTCTTGCAGTGGCCTGCCTTGGACTTCTGCGCTGAAGCGTTGGTTCTTCCCGACGCTGCCCTGCGTTGAACTTCGGCCAGCCTGCTGTCTCCTCCTGCTGAGATCGGCGTCATGGGCCGAGGCCGCTCCTCGCGCAGAAGCCACCCCCGCGCTCACGCTCCTAAGCTGAAGCGGGGCACTCCTGATTTCCTGTTGCCGAACTCCTGCTTCATTAACGACGATGCTGCCTTCTCCAATCCTGACCCTGCGATGTACGACTACGAACTGCGCACTCCGGATCAGTCTGCGTGGACTAAGGTCGGTGATTATATAACCCCACCTCAGCCCCGCGGTCCGGTCCCGGTTTGTGGCGAGCATCGGCGTAACACAAACAAAGTTCTTTCACTAAAGGCTCATATAGATGCGGTTCTTGCAAGATGTGTGCTCTTTTATCCACAACCAAAACTTTTCAGAGCACATATACTAAGGCTGTATTTAATATATGTAGCTTTATTAATTGTAAAACAACGTTCGTGATCTACCTTCTCACCTGTGGGTGTGGGAAACAGTATGTGGGCCTGGACCACGAGGAACCTTAAGACACGCATTATGGAGCATGTCAGGCTCATCAAGAAAAGAGACCTCAATCATCCGGTACCACTACACTGTACCCACGGCCCTAAGGGAGATGGTAGATTACTTAAAGTTTGTGGGATTGAGTCTGTCTCTTGTCATGAAAGAGGTGGGAATCGTATCAAAAGGTTAGACCAAAGGGAGGCCTTTTGGATATTTACATTAAAAATCCAGGTCCCGTTTGGACTTAATAAAGACTGGGACCTGGGCCATTTTCTCTGATTTCATCATTATCATTTTTTCTGTTTTTTCCTGTTTTTTCTGTCTTATGTTGACCATTACCAATATTCTTCTAATTAAATATAATACTTTGATTGAGAATTGGTTAGGGTACAATTAATTCCAAATTTAAATTCCATTTTCTTTATAAATTTGTTTATTATTATATGAATTTCTTCTTCTTTTTTCTTCTCTCTTGTTTTTAAGATAAATTAATTTTCTCCATTTGTGTCACATTTCCTTCATATAAATTCAATTTATACTTCTAGTTGGTCTGATTCATAAGGACAAGTAGTAACATGACAAAGAAATGTTTAGAATCGAATTATATCTAAGCAACTAGAGGTTATTGTGTTTCATTTACCTTATGTATATCCCTGATCAATATATAGCTAATTTTCTCCCTTTATATACCCTGGGTCTGCACATCATTATACTTTGGACCATGTGCATTTGATGTAATGAATTAAGGTTTCTTTTTTCTTTTTTTATTCTGCTCATGGTCATTAGGTTGTTGGTGTGCTCAGGTGATATGAAGGAGAAAATTTATATCTTTTATACATATTTCCCTTTTTTGCCTTTTGCCTTGTGCGTGTTGTTATTGTGCAAATGTGCTATTTCTTAATGATTTGTTTTTTATCTTAATACCTCGTTTTGGGAGTTATTATATTTTTTCTAAAAACATTAGATTAATGGCACTTTTTAATTCTTGTTCTTCTTTTTTCTGTACAAAATGTATTAATATTCTTTTTCTTTTCTTTTTTTGATAAAGTTTTTGTTGACTATGTTTTATTTGCACTGGGGGAGGAAGCCATTTTTTTGACATCACAGACGTTTTTATTAAGTAAGATTTAATGTTAGCCTTAATAAAGTTGTATTTGTTCTAGTGTTCAGTAAACCAATCGGAGGGTTTCACCCTGTATATCATATCCCTTATATTGAATGAAGGGGTATGTTTGTTCTCAATAAAGTTATTTGATATGACGCGATTCATTAATCCAATAAGGATCCGTCTAATAGGAGATACCAGCCGATTGGTTAGATTGCCTGTGACGTCACCTAATGGCGCGATCGGTGCCAGGGTATAAATATCGTCTTTCTATAGCATTATGTACACCTTGAGAAAGGGCATAGAGCCCGAAACGCGTTGGTGGACTTTTGCTGTGGCTTAGGGGGGACATTTAGTCCAATCTTTTTAATGCAATAAATTTTTGCTGCTGCAACCATGAGCCTCCTTCTGGTCTTTTTGGCAATGGACCACGCACACCCTGTAATGGCCCCTATCTGCGATTGGGGGAAACACTGTTACATCTACAAACATTGGACAGGACAATGATTTGACCAAAATGAAGATAAGCCTTAACACATGATGTCATTACTGGTGGAATAACACCCTAAACAATCCAGCGCTTGACCTAAAATTGTGGTGAGTGCTACACAAATGTGAATTTAAACCGTGAAAATACTAATACACCAGGTATGAGTTATATGTGAAAATAAACTGTGCTACTACTCGTGAAGTATAAGGGGCCCATTCACTAAGCTCCGTTAAGTGGCTTTAAGAGCGCAAAGTACCCTTTAAGACCGATAAGGCTGCAGTGAGATTCACTAAGCAGTGATAACTGCGCTTTATCGGTCTTAAAAGGGCTTTTTTTTAGCCCTCGGCGCAAAATGCGCACGATCAGGCTATTGCGCTGATTTTTGCCAGTACTACAGATTCACTAAGCAGCGCTAAGTGAATCGGCCTTAAAAAACGCGCCAAACAAACGCACCAGCTAAAGGCAGGCACAAAAGAGCTGGACTTAGAAAAAATGTCTTTGTTTACCTTTTTGCTGGTACACCATCCATACAACAGGCCCGCGGGGGTGCCCGTGTGATCCCCGAGGGACAACGGGGCGCAGGGGTCCCCGCGGCCGTCCGCGAGCCTGCGGTACCAATGGTGTGCCCCCAAAAATTAAACAAGATGCCGTCATGATAAGAAAGATGGCCAGCCTCACATGGTACGGTAGCCAATCAGAGCGTGGGAACTCCATCCCAACTCTGATTGGCTCAACTAGACCATGTGACAGAGGCTTTGGGGAGAACGGATGTGACGTCACTGAAAGCCTGTCACATGGTACTTGAGCCAATCAGAGTTGGGATGTATTCCCCACGCTCTGATTGGCTACCGTACCATGTGAGGCTGGCCATCTTTCTTTTCATGACGTCATCTTAAAGGCAATTGAAGCACAGCCATTCTGATTGGCTGTGCTTTCATTGCCTTTAAATGACGTCATCATTTTTTTTGTCGGCCAAAGCACATGGGTTTCATGGCCCAATCAGGACCGTGAGAACCATATGACGAAAATGTGACTTCATAGGCCTATGTCGTCTCATTTTGAAACTAGACGCAGAGGAGGAAAGACCTCCTATGGAAGAAAGAAGACCAGGGCATGGCGGATGAAGATAAGAAGACCCCGGAAGAAGACAGAAGAAGACGGAGAAGACCCCCACTATGGATTACAAATAGAAGAAAGAAGATACAGACACTCTTTGATTGTAAGGGTTTATTATTTTATGGTTATTGGTTCCTGTTGTTGGATTACCTTTTCCAGTGCTTCCAGTTCCCCTTGATTTCTGTGAGTGGTTCATCTAATGGTAAGTAAACAAAATCAAGTGATACAAAAAGTGATCTGCGCTCATATATGATAATAGTGTGATTAGTGATATTGTGACCCAAAAACCTGAATCGGATGAGGTTTGTGCAGCTGTTCTCAGGAATGGCTCAGCACTCCAACTTGTACAAACAAAAGAAAGAAAAAACAGCGCAAAAAAACCTCATGGTGTAGTATATTAAAAGATAAATGTATAAATTAAAGGTGAGTATTGCATGTACATCAGAATTAAAATCAATCAGCATGACATGTTAGGGACATGTTACCACTCGGCGATGACCGCAAAACTGGAACACGATATAGGATATAGATGTCCTTCCTCTCGTAGCAGGGACCCAGGATCGATGAAACAAGCCTGAATTTGCAGCTTTCTCCTGGTGCTGGGGATACCGCTGCCTCCGATTTAGAGGTGGTGATTCTCCTAGTCTGTTCCGGGTTGCTCCGCGTGTGCGTCTGACATCATCAAGTGGCGTCTCTCTGCTGTCCGCTTCGTGTCGCGCTGGGTGTATACCCAGACAAGCAAATGTCCCAAACACAGCTGATCAGTAAGGGGATACCTCAATAGGCAAAAGAAATACAGGAACGCGCCCTCTCCTACGCGTTTCGTATAAAAATACTTCGTCAGGGAATATTGGAGGAAAAGTCAGGGCGCTTCATATATCCTCAGCTCTCCCGTGATTGGCTGCACCGAGTCAAATCGACCCTCCCACACCTGGAAAGATAATTAACCATCCAGTGGTGGGTCAGAAGCGAGTCAGGCGGCCTCTCACTTCGGGATAGGAGGAGTTAATAGAAAAAACATTAAACATTACTAAGTCACAATTTATTAAAACATCACATAGCGACAAAGCTTGCTCTAGAATTAAAGAGACAAAAATTAGTAACATATTAATAAACAATAAATACATGTAATACTGCTTCTTAATGTTAAAATATTTATATGATATGGTCTAAATTTAAAAGACAACACAGGCAGTACATTATATAGAGAAAAGTCAAAAAATTAAATATGGAAATAAAATTCTAATGATCACTGGTAAAGATAAGTTAAGATTGTTGGATGGTAATCAGAATAGGGACCAAACGTCAATTTCTTCATTTAGACCTATATTTTATTTATTTATTTATTTATAAAATATTTTACCAGGAAGTAATACATTGAGAGTTACCTCTCGTTTTCAAGTATGTCCTGGGCACAGAGTAAAACAAATAATACATGGTTACAAATACAGTTACATAAATGAACAAGGTATACATTTATATACAAGACATTGCATGCACAGTTAAAGAAAATATATATTATGAGCTTATGAAACAGTTACAGACCAGATTAAAGTGTGAGACAGCCTTAGATTTGAAAGAACTTAAGCTGGTGGTGGATATGAGAGTCTCTGGTAGGTTGTTCCAGTTTTGGGGTGCACGGAAGGAGAAGGAGGAACGTCCGGATACTTTGTTGAGTCTTGGGACCATGAATAGTCTTTTGGAGTCTGATCTCAGGTGATAGGTACTGCATGTGGTAGGGGTGAGGAGCTTGTTCAGGTAGCTGGGTAGCTTGCCCAGAAAGTATTTGAGGGTGAGACAGGAAAGGTGAACTTTGCGCCTAGACTCTAGTGATGACCAATCTAGTTCTTTGAGCATTTCGCAGTGATGTGTGTTGTAGTTGCATTGGAGAACAAAACGACAAATTGAATTGTAGAGGGTGTCAAGTTTGCTAAGGTGGGTTTGAGGAGCCGAGCCATATACTATGTCTCCATAGTCAATAATTGGCATTAGCATCTGCTGTGCAATACGCTTTCTGACCAGGAGACTTAGGGAGGATTTGTTCCTGTAAAGTACCCCTAGTTTGGCATAGGTCTTGGTTGTCAGGGTATCAATGTGCATCCCGAATGTTAAGTGGGAGTCAAACCATAAGCCCAGGTATTTAAAACTAGTGACAGGTGTTAGGGTGGTTTTAGCGTTGGTTCTAATCAGGAGCTCAGTCACTGGAAGCTTTACAAATTTAGTCTTGGTCCCAAATACCATTGTTACAGTCTTGTCAGTGTTTAAAAACAGTTTGTTTTGGGAAATCCAGTTTTCGAGTCTCAAAAAGTCAGACTGAAGTATGTGTTGAAGGTCAGAGAGGCTATGGCTGTGTGCATACAGGATTGTGTCATCTGCATACATGTGTATTGAGGCTTCCTTGCAAGCTGTGGGAAGATCATTAATGAACACTGAGAAGAGTAGGGGCCCCAGAACAGAGCCTTGCGGGACACCACAAGTGATATCCAGGGGGTTGGAGTTAGAGCCTGAGATGGACACATGTTGGGATCTTCCTGATAGGTAGGACTGAAACCAGTTTAAAGCATGTTTCCCTATTCCAGAGCTCTGGAGTTTGTTAAGCAGGATAGCATGATCAACTGTGTCAAAAGCCTTTGCAAAATCTAGGAATACTGCACCAGTGAGTTGTCCCCGTTCCATTCCACACTGGATTTCATTGCAAACTTTTAGCAGGGTAGTTACGGTGGAGTGTTTGGGACGAAACCCAGACTGGAATTGGCTAGGGAAATTTGTCTTGGTGTAGAACTCGCTTAATTGGGAGTGGACACATTTTTCCATAACTTTGGATAGAATTGGGAGAAGTGAGATTGGCCTGTAGTTTGAGACAGTGTTTTTGTCCCCACTTTTGAAGATTGGGACAACTCTGGCAGTTTTCCAGGTCTTAGGGATATGGCCTGCAGACAGGATAGAGTTGACTATGGACGCAATTGGTTTGGCAATGGCTGGGGCACCAAGTCGTAGGAACCTAGATTGTAGTAAGTCGGGTCCACATTGGCTGCTTAGTTTTAGTTTGAGGAGCGCTTGTGTAATCTCCTCTTCAGATACTGGGCTAAATTGAAAATTGTGGGCAGTGTTGGGAGGGGGTGGGACTATAGGGGTACTCCCAGGATGAGATTCAGGTTTGGGGTTTGTGCTGCGTTTCGCTAATAGGTTAGTGGCACACCCCACAAAGTAATCATTGAATGCATTTGCAATGTCAGTGGGGTTTGTCAGAGTAATATCCCCCTTAGTGATATTACTTGGTTGTTGATGGTTAGGAGGCTGGAATATATTGTTGATAACCTTCCAGAAATTAGCTGGGTTTGATGTATTCTGGAGGAGATTGTCAGAGTAATATTGTGCTTTTGCATGCCTTGTTTGCCTTGTGCACACGTTCCGCAGGCATCTGTAGTGATTGAGATCCTTGGTAGTGCCAGTTACTTTGTAGCTTTTCCACAAGGCATCCCTGAACTGGTAGAGTGCTATAAGGTCAGGTGTAACCCATGGAAGGTGGGCCCCCCGTACCCTTATTTTGCGTAGTGGAGCATGGGTATCGCAGAGTTTTAAGAACTCGGATTGAAAATAGTCGAGCGCAGAATCAGGGTCGGGAATTAAATCGATTCTGTGCCATGGGCAGTTGGTAAGGTCATCCAGAAACTGTTGTGGGTTAAAGTTTTTAAATGTTCTAGTGAGGAGAACTTTGGGGCTTGAATGGGGCGGTTTAATTTTCCTTACACAGTACACTATTGCATGGTCACTGAAAATGTCAGGAAGGATGCCAGAGGATTGGATTCTGCTGGGGTTTGAGGAGAGAATCCAGTCTAGCAAGGAATGGTTATGCGACTTCAGGTTTATTCGTGTGGGTTGGGAAATGAGTTGCGATAGGTTAAGTGACTTGAGTTGTATCTGGATTTTGTGGTTTTTAGGGTCAAGCCAATTGAAGTTGAAATCCCCAAGAACTAGCAGCTCACTCTTCTCATTCAGAGAGGAAATGAAGGCAAGAAATTGGGTGATATCAGTCAAGGATTGTAGAAGGGCTTTAGGGGGGCGGTAGATGCCAGCAAGCAAGATGGGCTTAGAAAAGGGGAGGCAGATTTTGCCAACTAGAGTTTCAAAAGAGGGTGGACTTGGTGGGCAATGTAGCAGTGTAAATTGTAAGGTGTCTGCAATATAAAATAACACCCCTCCTCCTCTCTTTGACCTATCTCTCCTAAAAATGGAGTATCCCTGAATGGCGATATTTGCATCAGGGGTTTTAGGGGTTAGCCATGTTTCTGTAAGAACGATGGCTTTGGGTTTATGCATAAGGCACCATGCCCTTAGTTCGTCTAGTTTAGGCAGCAGGCTCCGGATGTTTATATGGGCGACAGATAGCCCTTTTTGGAATTTAAAGGTGGAATTCTCAGGGGCATGGGACAGAGCTGAAATGGGAGGACCTGGGTTAGTTTCAATATCACCTGCTAGAGAGAGTAATAGTATGAGAAGAAATTTGGGTAGTTGTTTACAAGTTGTAAATTTGTGGTGTTTTCCATTAGAGTGAGCAGTGGTTGGTGTGCTGGTTTTTAGAGTTCTCCACCAACATTCAGTAGATAGTGCAAGGCTTTTGAGTAGTCCAGGGTGTATGGTGATGTTGGGTGCGGGCCAGGATGGAGGAGTTTGTAGTGGATAGAGGGAGTAACATCTCCATGAGGCCAGGAGAAAGAAAAAAGTTACAAGACATAGCAGGTTCATGATGCCAGAGGTAGGCAGTGATGCATGGAGCTGTTATGAGCAGAGTGAGTGTGTGCAGACTAAACAGCAGGGGTGAACCTGTACCTTGTCATGTGTCATAGACCTTGTCATAGACCTTGGTCCCTATTCTGATTACAATCCAACAATCTTAACTTATCTTTACCAGTGATCATTAGAATTTTATTTCCATGTTTAATTTTTTGACTTTTCTCTATATAATGTACTGCCTGTGTTGTCTTTTAAATTTAGACCATATCATATAAATATTTTAACATTAAGAAGCAGTATTACATGTATTTATTGTTTATTAATATGTTACTAATTTTTGTCTCTTTAATTCTAGAGCAAGCTTTGTCGCTATGTGATGTTTTAATAAATTGTGACTTAGTAATGTTTAATGTTTTTTCTATTAACTCCTCCTATCCCGAAGTGAGAGGCCGCCTGACTCGCTTCTGACCCACCACTGGATGGTTAATTATCTTTCCAGGTGTGGGAGGGTCGATTTGACTCGGTGCAGCCAATCACGGGAGAGCTGAGGATATATGAAGCGCCCTGACTTTTCCTCCAATATTCCCTGACAAAGTATTTCTATACAAAACGCGTAGGAGAGGGCGCGTTCCTGTATTTCTTTTGCCTATTGAGGTATCCCCTTACTGATCAGCTGTGTTTGGGACATTTGCTTGTCTGGGTATACACCCAGCGCGACACGAAGCGGACAGCAGAGAGACGCCACTTGATGATGTCAGACGCACATGCGGAGCAACCCGGAACAGACTAGGAGAATCACCACCTCTAAATCGGAGGCAGCGGTATCCCCAGCACCAGGAGAAAGCTGCAAATTCAGGCTTGTTTCATCGATCCTGGGTCCCTGCTACCAGAGGAAGGATATCTATATCCTATATCGTGTTCCAGTTTTGCGGTCACCGCCTAGTGGTAACATGTCCCTAACATGTCATGCTGATTGATTTTAATTCTGATGTACGTGCAATACTCACCTTTAATTTATAAATTTATCTTTTAATATACTACACCATGAGGTTTTTTGCGCTGTTTATTCTTTCTTTTGTAAGTAAACAAAATAATTGTATTTTATTTTTATTTTACAGGTTTTTTGGATTTTTTTTCCTGACGTCCATTTTGTTTTTTTTATGTCCATTTATTTGCCCTGAATTTATGTATGTCACTATAGATATACATACGTACAGGACAAATCAGTGGTTGTATTGTATGTTGATTTTTAATGTGATTGAATTGTTTTTAATGCTCTTTTATTGCACCTGTATTTATGTCTGTAAACTATAGATGGACATACATACAGGTATAATAAAAACTTGCTGGCTTGCCTTGTTTGGATGTTTGTTGGAATTGCAATTTGCTGCTTTGTGTAAAAATGTGTTTCTAATGTACATTTCATTTTTGCAAATGTTTATTTAAAGGCTGTTTGCTATAGATTATTTTATTGGTTTATTTTTGGAAGACAGATTTAGTGTGATGGTTACTTTGACAGATTATTTTTCACAATGGTTTGCTTGTAGGATTTGAAGTGTGTAATTGATTTGGATTGTGATTGATTGGTGATTGGATTCATTGAGGGTAATTTAATTGTGTTGATGCTTTGTTTTTCTTTAATGATTGTATTTGTATCTTGTTTGGATTAGTGTATTTGATTTGGAGCATTGGTTGGCATAGTATACATGATGCACAGATTAATTGTATCATGTACACATTGTCAAATTGAGTGTTTGTAATTGGATTTCTTACATATTGATTTTGCTTGGTGCTGTTTGATATTTGGAGAGATTTGTATTTGGCCATGTACAGTATTTATTTGTATATTGGTTAATCATGCATATACAGTATATATATATTATAATGAAGCCACAGTACAAATAAATAGGTGAAGGGTGGGTATCGGGTCAGGGTGGCTTAACCCCTTAATGACTGTAGTGGTTAATAACCACTAAGGTCATTAAGGGGTTAGGGGACATTAGTTTGGCACTTTTTCTTATTGTGTATATTTTTCAGCACCCCAGTGTATGGGTGGGGAGGAAGATGAGGATGGCCTTCATCGTGGGTGCCAGACAAGGGTGAGTACAAAATGTATTTATTGTGATTAATGTATATTTAATGGGCAAATGCATTATTATCCATACTGTATGTGGATAATAGTAATTTTGCCCATTAATGTAGTGTGTATGTGTTAGGGGGCAGGGGAGATGTGTGTTGTACATAGCAATGTTTATTGGGGGCAATTGTCCCCAATTAACATGCTATTATGCCTTAACCCCTTCATTGCCTTAGCGGATAGCCGCTAAGGTAATGAAGCTGCTTTAATGTATTTTTAATAATAGTGTGTGGGAGCAGGGGGTCCCCTGAGCTGAACCGCATTGATTTGTGGCTCAGGAACCCCCTGCTTCCCGAGTTACAGGCCCCTGTAAGGGGCATCGGATGCCAGTGTGGATGCCATCTTTATTGAGCCCACGTCGCGTCTTTTACACTATAAAGATGGCACCGACACTGGCACCGATGCCCCATACTCGATGCCTGTAATTCGGGAAGCAGGGGGTCCCTGAGCCATTAATCAATGCGGTTCAGTTCAGGGTATCCCCTGCTCCCGCACACTATTATTAAAATGTACATTAATGCAGCTTCATTACCATAGCGGCTATCCGCTAAGGTAATGAATTATTATTTATTGTTATGTGTTTTTTAATACTAGTGTAGATGTGGAGGGGGTCTAAGGAGCTGAACCGCATTGGTTTCAGGTCCGAGGACCCCCTACTTCAGGAGATATAGGCCCCGTTATGGGGTGCCGGTATCCCCTGTACTTTAACGCTCCCGCGTCACGTGACCGGGACATTTAAATTCTGCAGGGGATACCGGCACCCCATAAAGGGGTTAACCGCTTGGTTAGTGTAGTTTTATGTTAATATTTGTTCCTTTGTAGACCTTTGTGGTCAACTATTCATTGAAACCCTTGACTTGTTGACCCGTGGGCTACTAATGTACTGTAATGTATTTTACTTACTATTGTATCTTGTATATCAGGTTACATAGTTACATAGTTACATAGTTACCTAGTAGATGAGGTTGAAAAAAGACGCACGTCCATCAAGTTCAACCTATGCTAAATTTAGACAACAGATACTTTATCCTATATCTATACTTACTTATTGATCCAGAGGAAGGCAAACAAAAAACCCCAGTGTTATATCATCTACTGATATCTCATAAGGGGATAAATAAATTCCTTCCTGACTCCAAGAATTGGCAATCGGATTAATCCCTGGTTGGTTTAGCTTATGTTTCCTATGTATATGTAGGCCATTATATGCATAGGAAAGACAGGACTAATGCCAGCCTGGACTAGGTGTTAAAATATTTGCTGTATTTCTGACGGTAATTCTGTTCTGATAAATATCGGAACATGATTGAATGATCATTAATAGCAACAAATGTGATATTATGCCCCTTTTTATTGATCTGATATTCTTAATGGATCTGATAAAAAGGGAGTTATGATATGTTTGGTGGTGCAACGTTTATGTTAAGCACTATAAAAATAACGCACTTTTTGGGTGATAATACTGTATTTTTTGGTTACTTATTGTATTCAGGTTAATAATTATTGTGAGCAGTTAGTTTCTGATCTTGATATAGACTACCTAATTATTTAAACACCTGATTCATATTATCCCTTTTAATTTAACTGATAAAACCAGCGTTTCACTTACTTTTTCACATACCCTGACTCTTAATTACTCATTGTTTTTCTTAATTCATACAGTGCATCATTTTGTTTAAAAAGACATGGAATTGGTTAATATAAACCCTGTTGGATATTTAACAAAAGACTGGTGTTGATTTAAGAAGGTTATCATGGAAAAACTATGGAATTTCTGTAATTATAATAATAATAATAGCATGTTCTTGTATAGCGCTGCTAGTTTTTTTAACATTGTGCTCTTACAGAGACATTTTGCAGGCACATGAAGCTAAAGTGACCTGCCCAAGGGAGATAAAGTGACCTGCCCAAGGTCACAAGGAGCCAACACCGGGAATTGGAGATAAAGGAGATATACAATGTTTCAACTGTGATGAACATAGCCATGATGTAACATGCAGCTGGAACCTGTAATGATAGATATATCAATGCATTGAATTCCTGATACAAGATAAAGCTTGTGCTTCTTAGGATATAATAACATGTCCAGGCATATTATATACATAGTCCCTAAAGGAAATAGACTAATTATGAAGGATGTCAACGAATCACCTATTATAGCTGCCAGGCATACGTTATAATTAAATGAATATACTAGCAATAAAGAATGTGTTTCCAAAGTTTAAAAGACTCACTGGTATTGGCTACAAAGCACAGCGAGTCTGCGCCATATTACATCCACTGTGATAGGTGGATGTACGCTGAGCATTCACTACAAAGGAGTCGACGTCATCACGTATGATACCCCTCCTCCCCTGATGAAGTGTACGCACAAAACGTACGTTGGGACCTTTTACCGACGCCACGACGGTGGCGTCACACGTGAGAGAGACTGTGGGTGTCGGAAGGAATACTTACACCAGAGAGCAGGTTGTATTTGTTACTTACATTTGGAGGATCACACACTTAATATATTACCATATATAGTGCTATCCGTCACGGCTATCCATACAAGTAGCAGAGTTCGCTCTAAGCCACAGCCAGAGCAGTGCGGCTGCATACTACTAATATTGGTATAGTGTTGACTCTAATGGTTAAGAACAGGGTGGGCAGTGTTGTAACAATATACATCAGCACTATTTGTATCTAATGTGCTGTGTTGGGTATATTGGTAACTCTCACCTATGGATATAGGTTGAGTGGCTGTTTGCGGAAACAGTAACTATTTAACTGATTTACTATCACCTTACCACTTGCTAGTGAAACAGGATATTATGTACAGTATGTGCGGTCTGTTTGATGTCCTAAACAACAGTAATAGAAGCCTATACCAAAACTGAGACTCCATAGCCTCTATGTGCTATATCTTATACAGCCGTCTTTACAGATTTAGATACAGTGGCTTTTTATTGACACATTTACTGCTAAATCGCATTACCAACACGGATTTGCTGGTTACTGAGATACTGTGTGTGGTTTATGCTATTATAATAGCTAATGCACTAGCGATTTACTGTAAATGTATCTAAAGACTTTGGTAAGCTATTTCAACAGGTGAATCCATGTTGATATGATCTAACAGCGTTTTATTGGTGGCAGGCTGTGATTGGATTTTCCGCATCCTATTGGATTAACCAATTAGGATTACAACACTAGGAGTTCAGTGCATTGATATATCTATCATTACAGGCTCCAGCTGCATGTTACATCATGCCTATGTTCATCACAGTTGTAGTATATCTCCTTTATCCCATAACTGTGTATTAACAGTATACACCTAATATTGATACCTGACGGATATACCCATCTCTGAAGAGAATTACCATCATGGGAATATGGTTCCGAGCAATATTAATAGTACTTACCTATCTGGGTAAAGTGAACACCCGTTCAACAGTCTCTCCACTGGGGATTTTATTACACTGTAAATAATTTTATCACTTTACGACGACATTTGTGTGAAATAAAATTTTATTATTTTAATGTTATCAGTGGTACATATGAGATTTATTATAATATAATTGACATTCTCTATGTGGGAATATTATATTCCCTGAGATTACTATATCTCTAATATTATTAATGTACTTAGAGTGCAAGCTACGGTATAGGGACTCTTTAGTGAGATCTTTATCTCACTGTTCGGTTTAAGCAATAATTGATATGTCCCTTTGCACCAAAGTTAATATTATCAACATTATTGGCACAAGGGATTGACCAGTCAGTTCACATTTTAGTTCAATGCCACACATAGCCAGCGCCACCACTTGTACTAGTTGTGCTAATTGTCAACATCTCTGGTGTGGGCACTGATACTGGAGACAAGCAGATAAGCTATTGTTGCATGGTCTTTTTAAAGTGTTATAATACTGATACTGTTAGAGTGGTGGTTGCACTGGCAGTGTTGTAATAATCTAAGTAATTAGCCTGCTCCTCCTGAGCCTCTTGAATGCTCAGTCCGGGGGCAGTTTATTTCTGAAAAATCAGATGTTGATTCATCTTGATAAAAGTGAGCTTTTTAATGCTACAATGGGACAGTTTTTCCGGCGGAAGATTAGGATGGCACCAGCTGCACTAAACACTTTCTCTGACAATACACTTGCAGGAGGACCACTCAGCAACTGCACTGCCAACTTTTCAAAATCAGGCCATGTTTCTGTTTTAGTAGCCCAGTATTCAAGAGGATCAGAGTCAGGAGGCAGGAATGAACTATCCCCCATATACAACTCGGCCTTGTCCATAGCACTAGTAATATTAGAGGTGTGTGCTGCTTCTGTGCAAGTTTGAGCCATGCTATACTGATGGAGCATTTCCCATAGTGATGGGCCACGGTTTCTGCTACTGCTACTGTCACCACCACAATAACCCCTACCCCCACCACCATCACCACTGAGTCAACACAGTGGTCATTTATTGGTCATTCAAGCAATTTATCAACCATTTCCATCATTTCATCATCATCATCATCATCATGATCACCATTATGCTGTATATCAATTATTGTTTTTTCAAGGAGGAAAATCAGAGGGATGATCTGGCTTATGATGGAATACTCTGACGGTAGCTGTGAGGAGAAGAGTCTCCTGTGAGATAATACCGGGCCCCAACGGTCTGCTATCCAGGGTCATGATAGTCATAGGTGAAGATTTATTTTTGAGAGGAATGCCAACATGAAGGGCGAAAGTCCAATCCATGAAGGAGCCTGCCGCCCCCGAATCCATGAATGCCCAGGTTGACATGGAGCTTCCCTGCCTGGAGAGGTGGATGGGTAACATCAGACGGCAGGGGGAAGGAGGACATATATTAGATGTGCCCAGGGAAGGTTCTCCCTCCTTCTTTAGACTTCTAGCATTTTTCAAGCTTGGCGAACAGTTGATTATCATGAAGGCATTGAAGCACTATCTTTATCAGCTCATGATTGTCACAGGAGACCAGGTATTTACACCTTTTTACCAATATCATTCATTGAGCAAAACATGTAAAGTTAAATAAATTGTAAATTTTTATTTGCATGAAAAGGCATACACACAATAATACACAAACTACATAAGAAAAGACACACTTACTTGGGAACTGGGGTAAAAAACTAGACTTTCCTAGCTCCATGGCACTCTAAACAAGAGTTTTTCTTTGACTGGGACTTAGCCCGAAATGTCCTGGAATTCAAATCGGCATGAAGTTCCATACGCCACCGCTCCCTTCTCTTTTGAGAACTTGGACTCTTTCTTTACCGGGTGTTAGTACCAAACTCTTGGAACTAAAAACGGCTTGCTCAGAAATTGGCCGCCAAAAGACTTTTCCGCCTTCGATTTTTCGTTTGTAAAACTTGGCTGCAAAAAGTGGGAAATCTGAATCTGCCAAGGGACATGCGCAAGTTTGCCCCCTTAGTCCCTTGCTATTCAGATGCCACCCGCTGGGTCAGGCTCCTCCAAGTCTGGTGGGACAAATGGTAGCCCGGACGACTTCCATTCATCCCAGGACGTGGGTACTTGAGCTGTTCCCTGCTACCCTAATGGTCTTCACACCTCAGGCATCATCTTGTGGCTTTCAACTCCGATGTCTCAGCAGACTCACTGGCACCAACTTGGTAGCCCTGGCAGTCTGTCGGAACATTGGTTCTGAAAGTCCCAGCTCATTTACCGTGCACAACAGCACATTTTATACTAAACACAATGTTAATAAAAATATACTTTTATATGTCTTAAGTCTCGGGGTATGAGGAATAGAATAGAACGCTGCACTTTATTTTCTACTAGCCTATATTCCCCACAGACTATCTCATAAACTTGGACTGGACTCTAAGAGTCCCCTCACAACCTCATAATTATGGTTGGACTGCCCATGAACCCCAATACAGGTTCTGGGCTACCTGGGCAGTAACTGGGTAACCCCCTTAATGTAGGGACCCCTCATAGTTACCGTGACACTTTACATGCCATTTACCTTTCTGGGCTGTGCTGAAGCAGGGAACCCTAGCGGCGAGGTGCGCAAGTGTTTTCACTGGGAGATATTGCTAGGACAATGTGTCTACATGTATCCGAGAACCAAGCGTGATTCTCGGGTACATTTTTAGGGGAACGGACAACTCTGGACCCCAACTCCCTATGCACATTCTGACAAAAATTCCTTCGTAAACCCCCCTGTAACAGGGGATTTATCCCTGTTCTGGAAATGTGCCTCTAATCCAGCAGTGTGGTGGTTAACTGCTGGTAGTCAATTAACCAACACCACCTGGCTGATTAGGTTTGTTAGAAAAGCCTGCCTTTGAGACAGGAAGGGAGATTTCCTGAGTCTCACAAATTGTGGGACTGACCATAGGAACAAATGTCTTGAGCCTGCCAGAAGAAACTGCACGCTGACTGCAAGACAAAGGGGAAAGCACCTCTAAACCTGAATGCTGATATAGCCTGAGGAAAAAGGCAGCAACACAGGAACAGAGAAGAGATTCCCTCCAACTACAAACAGATAAGACTTTCCTTTATAAGACTTTTTGTATTTCTGCACATATCAAGATATATGTTTGGGGCTGGGAGACATGCTAATCTAAAGGGAGTTGTGGACTGCATAGGTTTCACTAGAAATACTCCCAAGTGGAACAGAAGCTTTGTTTGACCCCTTATTTGCATATGTTTGATGATTTTCTTATGTTAAAGAAACAGGCGCAATAAAAGCCTTATTTAATTTCACCTTAAAAAGTCTCCATTGTATACCTCTGTGCATGTCCTCCTACATATGGTGTCAGAAGTGAGATGAGAGGTGGCCCTTGAAGTTAAAAGGGGCCCCGGAGATTGCCTGTAAAAAAATTTTTTTGTGCTTTTGCCTACAAATAGCCTGAGCAACATAAACAAAGGACTCATGCAGCAGAGACCAGAGTTAAAGGGATACACATCCAGGCAGGAAATCTACACTGCACTGAAGAAAGCCACAAAACCACAGATGGACTCTTTTCCCCAACCCCAAGAGGAGAGAGAGAGAGACTGCTGAAGCAGGTAAACCTTACTTGCCTATCACAATAAAGTGTAATATGGTAATTGAAATAGGGGTTTTGCCTTCCAGCCATAGTCAGGGTTCAAGAAGTAAGATAGCCCTTTAAAGGGATAGGCTTTTGTTGTTTTCAAATGTTTCGCTGAAGCAGTGAATATA
This sequence comes from Ascaphus truei, assembly GCF_040206685.1. Taxonomy (NCBI): domain Eukaryota; kingdom Metazoa; phylum Chordata; class Amphibia; order Anura; family Ascaphidae; genus Ascaphus; species Ascaphus truei. Next base: position 398,531,088 of record NC_134483.1, read on the forward strand.
GATGGTGACCCACGAGCGGTACTGATTCTGCAAGTAAAGGCTGCCACACCGCATAGGTCTACTAGCTGTGAATGGAGTATATGCAGAAAAGTGTGAAAATTGATGCAAGACTGTGCTGAAGCAGGGAATTTTCAGTAAACAAATGCTGAGTGTTGAGTCGCCCTGCCGGGAGTGAAAGAAAGATTCCACTGCAAAGAATATATTTTTTTTTCTGCAAGTAAAGTCTGGTTATGTATCTTGGGAGTAAAACAGGCACCCAAAGTGTGAAGAGTGAATGCCATAATACCCATTTTGCTGAATGGACAGGACTCACTGTGGTTGCTTCCCCTCATACAGAGGTAAATGGAAGGGTTCACAATTTTAGTGTTAGGAACCGCATTCATTTGGTTATACCTTGACGTTTGGCATGCAGGCTTATGGCACTTTGGCCAAAGGGTTTTACTAAATAACCAAGTAAATATTATTATTATTGAAGTATTTAAACTTCATACTTATTACTCTATATGTTTTGTCAATTGGAAGTAGCATTGGGCACCCCTGTCTTTTGTTTGATACAATAAATAGCGGATTATTTTGTCCGGACGGGGTACATTTATCAGAACTAGGTTTCAATCTGTTTTACATGACATTTTAAGAAGGGCTCGAAAGGGTCCTGGCAGGTCTGAGGGTACATGGCTAGTTTAAGGGGATTAAATAGCCGTGGGTGGAGGACGCCAGACGGGGGCTCTATGGTGCGGAAAAGCCCTGTGGTGGCTGTGGGTGGTAAATTGGAAGGGCTCATTTGTTCATTATTCCCTGGGGCCTATTCTCACTAAATGGCCAGGCTAGTGAGGGGCCCAGCTTGGTGTGTATTGCAGGCTATGGTTGGGGGAATCTGCCTTGACCGGAGGGTTGAGTAAGCTGGCAGGGATGGCACTTGTGGGGGTATATTATCTGTGTAGCCCCTTTTCTCCGTGCTAAAGGAACCACCAGTGCTGATGTTACCTGTTTGGCTACCTGAAGGCCTGAGCCACTGCCTCTGGGAGCCTGGGGTGTCACTTGTTTGCCTTGGTGCAGCGCCTCCACCTGTGAGGGATCCCATTGCAGTGGGATGATCCTCTCGCAGGAACCAATGCTAACAGTAATCACACACTCAGGTATATAATAATGGGTTTTACTGAACATATATATCGGCAGCCTGTACCACACAGTATATAACATATACAACCCCCAATACACTCAGTGAGTGTCCCCAAAAGTACAAGGGATGACCCGGTCACCCTTCCAACTGACCGCAATCCCTGGCACTTGCAAGGTGCACTCGTGCACCTCCCCAGCAACAGCGGAGGTAACGGGGACCAAAGGGGACCCGGCTGCATCTGTTTTAATAAAAGCTGCTGCCTTTGTACCTACAGATCTTTGTGGTGTGTTTATGTATTTGTACTGTATGTTACTTTATGGGGATGTGTACACAGGGGGAAAGAGGGAGCATTTCCTTTCAAGCATCACGGTCATTTAATTTATATGTAGTACAGTGTTTTCTACTTCCCAATATCAGGTCACCTGATTCCACACATGCTATGATGTAATTTTATGATTAAAAACCTTTTAAGTTGTTACACAATGCCACTTAGAACTACTGTACATATTACAGTATATTACTTCCTCTCCATCGGAAACACATAGTTCTATTGCTTTTTGTTTGACATATTTTCCTCATTGATGTTGTAAGAAGTTTCAATAAATACCTGTATGCACTTTCACCCATGTTTAGAATAAAATATAAATTAAGATTACTGCTTAAATAATATTTTTACTGTATTACTGTATTACTGCTTAAATAATATTTTTTTTGCTCACAAACTAAAATTTGGGTTGTTCAACTTATTCTTACATAGCACTTTTCTAAATAATGTTCTTTGACCTTTTTAGAAAAATTATTTTAAGGTACATTTGTAATCAATAGATTAGCTAATTAAGAGACAAGGGTATTGACATTAATTTACAGATAAGGTTTTCTTGAATGATTCAAAGTGCCAATTCTAGATACTCACGTTCGTCATCTACTGTACATTTTCATGTGATAGATAGCAGAGTCCCTAAAGGCACATAAATCAATCAGACTGAATGACCTGCATGTTCCTATAAATAGAAAACAAATCCTACGAAAATAAGTTACTCTAAATAGCACTGTATTCACTGAACTATAGATTTCTATTCTAGTGTCTAATGAACCTTTTAGGGTACATCTTATGAACTATTCATTCACCTATGTGTGCTCTAGACAAGAGAGTCTTCAAGAGCAAGGATAAAGCTTTAGACCTATACCTTCTTATGGCAAATATAGTACAGTAACAATACAATGTAATGGATTTGCTAAATATTTTTCAATTTAAAGTATACTGCTTAGTTTATTGTATACCCTGTAGTTATTGTTTAAAATGTGAATGAAAACAAATTAAAGAATACCATGCAATACAAGGTTGAGACATAAAATTAGCATTGAGGTAAGGTGACCATATTTGTCCCGGCAAAAACCGGGACAAATGAAATGCATGAAAAAGCTTTGTTTGTGTGTTCTTGCGCATGCACGATCGGCACTTGCCAGCTGCTCGTGCGCAAGCGCGATCTGAGCTTGTTGTTCGCGCATAAGCATGAGCAGTCAGCAAATGCTGATCACGCATGCGCAAGAACAGCTAGAAACAGCCGATCGCATATGTGTGGTCGGCAAGCACTCTTCGCTCATGCGTAGTCGGTGCTCGCCATTGGGACCAAAAGCCAGGACAACACCTGAAAAAGTCGTGACAGAACCCTAAAAACTGGGACTGTTCCAGCTAAACCAAGACATTTGGTCACCCTACACTGAGGCTAAAAGTCAATAAGAGTAACTCTAATTTAGGGGGACTCACTAAAAAATAGTGAAAGTTGACATTTCTGTTTATATACTGTATGTAACACCTCTTCCCTCCCAGCACACAGAAGAGGGGCACTCCAACGTAAACCACTGTCTATTTAGGTGTTGCTCGTGTGCAGGTGGTGTTCAGTGTCTCTTATTTACCTCAGGGTGCTGGATTGCGTGCAGGCTTGTATGGTAAGCACTTGAAGAAGGAACAGATAGAGGGCGCCTGGAATTTTTCTTTAAACTTTATTTACAGGAACAAAATATATAAATTCTTCCATAGGCATGCTCAGGCAGCATTCCACCAACGAGGCACATTCTTATTAATTAATTAACTCCTTAATTAACATTAAGTTAACTTAAACTCCGGGAACAGCGATATCACGTGACCTCCTGACGAAGCACTACGTGCGAAACGCATAGAGGTCACGTGGTGGCAGTTCCTGTGGAGTTATTGCAGCCGGTGGGAGCGGGTCCCCTTGTTTCTAGCAGGGTAAGTACTCAGACTGGTCTGGACCCTTTCTGTAGTGCGTAGCTAGATCCTGTGGTCACCCGGTGCTCCACACCGATCATACTGGTGTTTACCAGTCCCGTTTTGAACGTTATTTGTTTTGACCTTGCCATATAGCTGTTTTTACTATGTATCAGTGGATGCCTTCCCCACTGTCTTAGATTATCAATAAAGTGTTCATACCCCTCAGTGCGCCTGTCTGATAATTGTTTTCTCTGTCTGTGAGCCCCCCTTCTGGGAGCTCACTCTTATAGGGGACGTGTGGAACTCCCCCCCCCCCCTCAAGACTGAAGGCTGCAAGAGGGATTTCTTACAGTATCCACGTTAGCGCGGAGCAACTTAATCTCTATGTTTCTTTGGTTAAGGATCCCCAAAATTAGATTGTGAAATTCTGGGGAACCCCAATCCTCTCCACCCCATCTCTTGTCCTCCTGTCTATCATCCCCCCCATGTCCCTCCCCTGTCTCTCTTTTCTCCCCCCTCTCATATTCCTCCCTTATGTTCTCTCTCCCCTTTCACACTCTCCTCCTAACGCTCCCTCTCTCACTTACATTCCCTCTCACACTCTCACACTCTCCCCCTCACATTCTCCCCCTCTCACACTCTCCCCTTCTCATACTCTACCCCTCTCTCTCTCCTTTCACACTCTCCCCCTGACGTTTACTCTCCCGCTCTCACTCTCTCCCCCTCTCACACTCTACCCCTCTCACACTCTACCCCTCTCACACTCTCTCCCTCTCACACTCTCTCCTCTCTCTCCCCTTTCACACTGTCCCCCTGATCTTACCTCTCTCCCTTACGTTCCCTCTCCTGCTCTCACACTCTCCCCCTCTCACACTCTTCCCCCCTCTCTCTCCCCCCCTTTACTCTCCCTCTCTTCTACAAACACTCTCCCCCTCTCTCTTCTACACACACACACACACACACACACACACACACACACACACACACACACACACACACACACACACACACACACACACACACACACACACACACACACACACACACACACACACACACACACACACACACACACACAGTCTCACCCTCTCTATTCTACACACACACACACACACACACAAAACTCATCCTCTTTTCAGTGGGAAGTTGAACGTGACACTGACACAAATAAAATGTCTACCTTCTTAGTGCTATAGATTGACATCTGCTTCTGTTTATTTATTATGATTTATTACTAGCTAGAACAGTGATTTTCAACTGGGGTTCCGCGAGCACCCCTCAGGGGTTTCATGGCCGCCAGGAGGGGAGAGCTAGCACAACTCTCCCAGCTGTACCAGGCCTGGTGGAGTGGCTGCACCCCACGTAGCAGTGATCTGGCAGCTCCCGAGCTCAGAAGCAGATGTCAATCTCTAGCACTAAAAAGGTACACATTTTATTTTTAAACCAAAAATCGATTATAATTAACATTGGTTAATATCTGCAGTATATATCTCCATTTACTCACTTAGATTATGTATTCCTCTTAGCTTGAGTTTACTCATCACACCCCTCATTAATCAGCTGGTGTAAGCACACATGCAATAGCACTAGTCATTCAGAGATTATTTCCCCCCGAAGAAAATTTGAAATAACTTTGCGGCAAGTTTGGGAAGTATAATTCACTTGCATTTTATTTTGTTAGGTTTTTAAACTATTCTTTAGAGCACTGTAGCCCACACATTGCACATATAGTGCTTTTACAATTTAACACCGCATACAAGTCACACATCCCTTGTTATTGACTACAGTATATTGTTGTTTTGTTTTGATCTTTTCTCCATTCACATCTCAGACTGGTCCCCAAACTTGCCTTACCCAATAATCCCACAGGGTACTGTGCTTTCACTGGAGCTAGGGATTCTGTTTAAAAACATGCAAACAAGCACTCGCAGTGCATCCTGTTTTGCTTCTTATCCACTTAAGCATGTGCCCCTGCAAGCCTATGCCTGCTGTTTTACATGGCATCTACAGTAAAGCCCAGGTTAAAGAGGTGCATGGCCAGGAAACATACTGTACGTACTCACAGACATTTGTTTCAGCTTTTTAGGTCTCATCAATGTAAGGCAGGTTTGGAACCTTCTGTGACATGAATGTGCTTGTAAGTGTTCTTTACCTTTTATGAACTATGAAGGGAAAGTGAATACCAGGACTGATAGTATCTCAATTAATTTGAGTTATCTGTTTAAATGATACTAGATATTGTATACATATCTATATGACCATGTAGCAGGGTACCCTCCCTTGCCTCCTCCTTGGCAGTGGTTCCGTCATGTGGGAGCTGTGAACAGTGAGCTGTGTTGGCCATGTTGTGGTTGGCGCAGCCACATACATACAGTAGGGACTGTGTGTAAGGCAGTGGCCATCTTGAGGTTTGCGCTGCAGTAAGAGGATTTCCTGTCAATCAGGATTTGTTCCGTGGACTGGAGGCGGCATGCTCAGTCCTGACAGACCCAGTGAAGGGAGAAGTAGTCTCCGGGGAGCTATTCCAGCCCCCTCGACTAGGCCAGTCCCGGTCCCCCGTAGGCCCAGCTAGTTCCCCTACACCGTTGCGGTGTGTTGTAGGGCTGGCCAATAGTAAGGGGCTTGCCCCTTAGTGTGCGGACAATTCAGTGGAGCAGACAGAACCGCGGCAGACGATTCCCCAGGGCTGGTGGAACAGCTGCGTGGTGCAACAGGATGTAAGGCGAAACGGGGATTGTGTCGGAGGCCCTGCATCATGGATCACGGATGCGGCCTGTCTGAATATACCCCGGTATACCCGAGTACCCAGAAAGGTATCCACATGCACCAACACCACACGGGGAGGGTAGCGCTGCCCTCACATATATTTCTGGGAGGGAATGTTCTGATGGACATTGGGTTTCTGGTGCCAGGGGCACTCTCAGTACCTTGTGGGATGGTTACTGTGATTGTGTGTGTATACAGTATTGCTGAGACTATGGGACCACAGTAAATAGGTTGCATATACTTTGTGTGGATTGTGGTTTTTGGAGGTATACCGGTTACCGTGAGGGGCTTTCCCGCCAACGCAGGGATCCTCACACGTGGAGGTGCGGCACCAGCCACCCCAGACTCCCCAAGCACATAGGCTTAGGCCTCTTGTAAGCCTAACAGGTTAGCACCATAACACCATAACACACGTATCAGCCAAATCTCCTTGAGGAGGGAAGGGGTGTTACAAACACATTTGCATATTTGAGTGATGCATTTTTAATTGAGTCTTTTTAAGTGAGAATATATAGTTAGACTATAGTATATTATTTACTGTTCTTCATGCAAGACCTATAACCTCAGCTGATATGACATGGATCTAATTGCATTCTCTTCACAGGTATGTTTCTGAACTGTTTTAAAAGAAATACTCCACCCGGCCTTTATTATATATATATTTTTTTTTGTATCACTTTTTTTTTTTATTGAGAACAACATACATCCAAATGATAACGACAATGTCATAGGCACATGACATGACTTTTCAACTGAGTTAAACAACATGTTGTCCCAAAATGGGTATTTTTCAGTTGGGGGGGAGGTCTAAGGGGGGGAGGGGGGGAAGACATACTGGGGTGGGGGGGTGGGGGGAGGATGGGGGAACTCTGTTTTCTTCCTCCCTTTCCATCAGTACGAGGACGGCCTAATGCAGGCCTAGTCCTAGCGGGCCTCTCCAGGGGTCCCAGGTATTCCGAAACTGTGGCATTTTTTTATTGAGCATTGCTGTAAATTTATCCATGGCCATGACCTCGTCTATTCTTCTCAACACCGTGTTTCTCGCTGGGGCTTTGGTGTGTTTCCACGCCGCTGCTATTGAGCATCTGGCTGCGGTTAGGATAGCTAATACTAGTCTACTCAGGGGGGGGGGGGGGCAGGTCGTCTATAGGTTTGCTCAGCACGAAGGTCAAGGGGTCCAGGGGGAAAAGAAGCCCCGTAGTTTCTTGTAGAAGCTTCTGGATCTTTGTCCAGTACCTCTGAATCTCCGGACATGACCACCAAATGTGGGCCATGTCCCCCTTTTGGCCACATATCCTCCAGCACAGTCGGGAGTGCCGGGGAAGATCTGGCTCAGCCTAGCCGGGGAGACAGAAGAAGGGGATGGGGGAGCACTGGTGGAATAATAAAGTATGGTTCAATTTGATTCAGGCGTGTATGACTCTGAAATGCTGAGGTGGGTGTTGTAAATCTAAAATAGTTTCAAACACTCACACGGCCTTGTACGAATGCTTGCGCATCAAGGTATCTTTACGTCCTCACTTCTTTTCTTTATGGATTCGATCTCCGCCTCTCGTCTGGGCTCTTCCTTTCTTTCTTTGTTGGTGTGATGTGACCTTCTTTGTCCTGTAGGTTCGGTCTCCGCCTCTCGTCCGTGCTTTTTCTCTCCTTTTTCTTGTGTGTGGTATCACCCTCGGAATCAATGCATGGAAATAGGAACAGAATATGAACAAAACAAGAACAGAATATAGGGGAACAATATAACCAGAGGTGATCTTCAAAATTAAGATATGTTACCAAACACTCACACGGGCATGTGTAGGTGCACTCTAAGGGATGGTATCTTTGGGCTCCCAGGGGTAGTCCCACTGCTCCAAATGGCAAAACTTGACTCAGTGGCAAGTGATAAAGGGGATGAAAAAGATATTTCAAAGTATTACTACTCACACGGCCAAGTGTGATTGCACACTTGGAAAGGTATCTTTAGTTGTTTCTATCGTCCTAGGATGGAAAGTTTGTAGCCGCCTCTAGTGTTGATTTCTTACTCCCAGAATGGTGAATAAAATTGTGAGCCCAGAGAGTCAAGGCTATAGTCTTTATTTAAACAATTAAAACAAGGGTATACAACAGACCCCCCGCTTACTCAACCAGTGAGCTGCGGTGTGGAATGGGGTTAAAGGCCAGTCTCTGTGGGATGTTTAGCAGGGCTCATGGTGCTGCAGTAGCTCGCTCCGCGTCCGGATGGAGCTCTGTACTTCCCTTGTCCTGCTCCCGACGGTGGCCGCAAAAGATCAAAATGGCTGGGGGATTTCGAGCAACGCGTTTCGCCCTATGGGCTTCCTCAGGCTCCGTAGTTAGAATGGGTATAACACGCCGCTCCTCCTTTATATACTGTGGTCATCCAGACTGCTACACCCCCCTCAATCTTCTAAGAACAGCTGGTCTAAGTAAATCATTAGGCATGTGGTGTATATGATTTAGCCTAATTTGAATCTTACTTAGATCGATTTTCATGACGTCACAAACGCCATGAACTTATTAAAAAACCACATGGTACTTTCTTTAGCTAAAGCAAAAGTTACCTCTAATTAGAATATGGAGCTCCACCGTCGGGAGCAGGACAAGGGAAGTACAGAGCTCCATCCGGACGCTTGTGATTTGACTCGGGTGCCTCTGAGTTTAGTGGCCAAGAGCTTATCGGCCTTGTTGCCCTTGTCATAAAATGTTTGTCTGGACCATCTCAGTGCTCTATCTACCTCTTCGAGTTGGGTGTGTTTGAGGGCTGCTCTAGTTTGGTTTAGTTGTTTGAATATTTGCTGTTGTTCAAGTTGCGCAATCTTATCTGTAAGGTCTTTTTGAAGCTTGAGTTTCTGTTTTTTCTTTTGGGCCGCAACTGAGATTAGGTCGCCCCTGATTGAGGCCTTATGGGCCTCCCACAGCATTGCTGAAGCCGAGACTGACCCCTTATTAATTTGAAAAAAGATAGAGAGTTTTTCTCTGACTACCATCTCTGTTTCTGGGCAGTGGAGCAGGGTGTCGTTTAGCTTCCACTTGTATGGGTTATTCTTTACGAAGGGCAGAGAGAGAGTGAGTTCAATGGGGGCGTTGTCAGACCAGGTGATTGGCCTATATTTGAGTGGGAGGATGCCTGGAGGATGTTGCTGGTGCCTAGAAAATAGTCGATCCTCGAGTAGGACTGATGGGGGAGGAGAAGAAGGTATAGTCTCTTTGACCCTGGTGCTGTGCCCTCCATATGTCTGTGAGGGAGAATTCTGCCATTATGTCCCTAAATTTTTGGCTTTCTTTTGAGCTTGACTAGTGTGGGATGTAGCTGTAAAAGCGGGGGGAGAAATGCTAGGGGTTGTTGACCTATCCTGCGTGTGGGAGGCCACCATGTTAAAGTCCCCTCCAATAATTAGGGAAGAGAGGGCCTGTTGCTCCAGTGAGTCAAGTAGTTTCTGGAGGAACAAGGGTTGGCTTTCATTAGGGGCATAGATGTTGGCCAGTGTTATGGGGGAGCCCGCAAGGGTGCCTTGAAGTATTAGAAATCGACCCTCTAGATCAGATTGAGTTTTGGTGAGGACGAAGGGACATTATTCTTATTAGAACAGCCACCCCTCTTTTTTTGCTTGGGGAAGACGCAAAAAATGCTTGGGGGAATACGGTTTTTGAATGTGTTTGGTGGCACAGGGGAGGTTATAGTGGGTTTCTTGGAGAAAGATGATGTCTCCTTTTGTTTTTTTAAAATCTATAAGTGCCAGTTTTCTTTTTTGGACCGAGTTGAGACCTTTTACGTTGAGCGATATTAATTTTATAGCAGACATTTGAGTCTAGAAGCTTTCTCAGAGCTATAAGCTCCGAGGCTCTTGGATTTCCACGACAAGGAGCGGTGGACCTGGGGCCCTTGAGGGGGTGTGAGGGGGAGGGGGAGGAGGCTGAATAGGCCTGGCACCTTGTTCTTGGGGTTGGTAGGAATCTGGTGAGCAGCAAAAAGATGTCGGAACAATCTGTCTGGGTAAGGGTAGGGGGGGGGGCGGACACATGAGGAAAGGTGGGGGTAAGTGGCCTTCATTGAGCCCTGAGAAGATAACCTTACTCATTGAAACGAGGAAGGTCAGGTTGAACACCCCGGGGGAGACTTCCGGGACACAGAACATGGAATGGGAACGGTCAGAGGGTCGAGCACCCTCTGTAAATGTAACAGTAAAACCGCTTACAGATAAACTTTGACAGGTGAGGTAGGACAACAATTCTTAAAAAAATCTTTTGTGAGCCTGGATGCTTGGTATGGCCCATGGACCTGAACCTGGTAGAGGAAGGGGGGGAGGGACAGGTGGGGGAGGGGAAGGGGAGGGGGGTGGGAGAGGGGGAGGGAGGGAGTTGGTTGGGGGGAGATGGGAGAGGTGGGGGGGAGGGGGGAGAAGGGCACTTTTGAGTAGGACGTGTTAGGATGTGGCAAGTTCTAGTTGGTTCCGGGGTTGGAGGGGAAGGGCAAGAGAGGTGAGGGAGGGGGGGGAGGGGAAATGGAGGAAAAAAAAGGGGGGGTAGAGGAGGGGGGTGGGGGGGTGGGGGGGGTGGGGGGGCGGGAAGGTTGCGGGAGGGGGGGGGGGGCGGGGAAGGGAGCGGGGAGGAGGCATGTGGTTGGACTTTATTAGTGTTCTGAGATATTTGTGGATGCTACAGTTGAAAATGAATTGATTGTTACATTCACAGTTATGGGAACCTTAGAGACCTCTGCATATAAATCAGAACCAAACACTTATTTTCTTTTGAGGCTTGTACTTCACTGTTCTATCTTGACTCAGGGGGTGGGGGGCGAAGGGACGGGTGGGCAGGGGGGGGGCGGGAGTGATTGAGGGGGGGTGAGAGAGAGAGGGGGGGTTGTGAGGGAGAGAGGGGGGGGTCGGGGGGGAGGTGGGGGGGAGAGGGAGGGAGGGTGGGGAGAGGGGAGAGAGAGGGGGCGTGGCTTGGAGCCTAACAGAGAAAGCTGCGTGAGTTTGGAGATCCTGCAACCGGATTAAAAAAACGAACAATTATTTGGCCCAATTACCCCAAATTGAGTGCCCCTGAAGAGAGTAGGAGACGGGGGACATTGAGGAGAAAAAATAAATAAATAAAAAAGCAAAAATCTGGACAATATTTAGATACCCAAAGCAAAGACACCAAAAAAAAAAAAACACACGTAAAGGCCACGCTCCTCATACAGAGGCAACCGACAGCAGCAGGGCCCGCTCGTGGCACTGAGCGGTGCTGCGGGACCCCCTCCCCTGCCCACACGATTGAAAGGGCTAAAGCTGTGGGAAACAGACTCACTGGCACTGGTAAAGTGATCTGGGGACCAGGCGGGAGCCAAAGGGGGAAGAAGGAGCGGCCATCTTGACTCCGTCACGGAGGAGCGAGCCGAGAGGTGTGCTGCCTCCTCCTTAGGGTGAGTGACTTGACGGGGGCCCAGAGGAGGTGACCCAAGGAAGAAACCGGAGCCCCCAGCTAGGAGAGACAGGACATTGAGCTACACATAGCCCCAAGCTAAGCTCGGTGGGGAGACAGAGCGCCGTCTAAGATGGCTGCCGGGCACGCACGCGGGGGATAACACACGACAGCTGCGCCAAAGGGGGAGAGCCCTCAGGGACGACCGGATTGAGGTCCGTGGACAGGGAAAAGTGTCTGGGGATTCCCCCCCTACCCCCGAGACAGGAGATTACAACCGCAGCCTACCTAAATCGAACGAGGGGCCCAGGCTGAGAAGGGAGACAGCCATCTTGTGCCCAGATGCCAGAAAATATACTACACACATTAGATCCCTGAATACAGAGAGGCAGGCTAGAGGGTCTGAGTGCTGCAGGTGTGAGCAGAAGGGGAGAGAACACATTACCTCATCAAACTGCTGTTTGAATCTTTCAACCACTGTATAGCAAAGCTCTCACCATTAAAAATAAAAAAAGAAAATAAAAAAGCAAGCAGATCTCTGCATCTCCCCCCGGTACACCAAACTTCTGGCGCGGGGCTGCTGCAGAGAGGGGAGGACCTGCAAACATCCCCCTGGTCAGCTGGCCGGACCCCTGTACGACAGGGGTGTGGCACAGGAGCCACGAGTCTCCCCTTCATCTCCAAAGAAAGCCGTCCTTCAGTGGTGGAGGGTGGGGAGGTGCTGGACAGGAGAGGATGTGATCTATCTCCCCCTCTCCCCCCCCCCCCCCCCCGTCACCATAACTCCAGAAAACCCCAGACAACCAATCAATAAAATGACTTTATCTCAATAAAAATGTTCATTCGGGGAGGACTTCCGGTGACATCTCAGAGCATGGTCGGGTTGTAGGGCTCCTGAAAACCCTCGCTGCTAACCCGCTCATTTACGCACCCACCGCCACCAAAAAATCTCCAAAACACCCCCAAAACATACAAGAACAGTTGACCATGCCTTCAAAAGGAAAAGCGACCCAGAATCAAGGGGTCACCAAGTACTTTACCCCCGCGCAGCGCTTGCCAGAGCGAGCAGCGATTCGCAAGATGGCGCTGAGGAGGCCATGCAGGCCTCAAACGTGGATCGGGCGCCTGACACAGACACCGAGAACCGCCGGAATTCGGCCTAAATAAACAAAACTTCGATGCCCTTTTCTCCAAATGAGGAGAGGAGTCCAGGAAGACGTGAATGATGCCTTGGAGAACCTAAGGTCAGATATCAACGGCCTCGTGAAGCGCAC